>NW_010231167.1:0-7121 GCF_000690775.1 Eurypyga helias
CCCAGCTTAGTGCCATCTGCAAACTGACTGAGGGACCACTCAATCCCCTTATCCAGATCATTGATGAATATGTTAAACAAGACCGGATGTTCTTTCTTCATTCATGGTCAGTTGGGGTGAATCACAGCGTAGAAGTACATACTAACACTTCTTATTCCATGACTGACTAATGTACTCAAAAAACAGCTAACATTGTTTTCATTCTTTCTTTCTTACAAAAGAATTGAGGTTTGCATTAGACCTTACCAGCTGTTGCAAAACCCCCTCTTATTTCCTTATGTACAAGCTGTAAAAGGATGAATTGATTCACTCTCCTGACAGCCTTGTGCTACCTCTGCCTACAGCTCCTTCATTCCTGACATTTGTTGAATCCAACAATAGGGCAATGAAGCATAAAAAGAAAATATTCTGCAAGTACATAGGCACCAAAAAGAGGGCTAGGGAAAATGTGGGCCCATTGCTAAATGCAGCAAGGGCCCTGGTGACAAAGGATGTGGAAAAGGCCAAGGCACTCAGTGTGTTCTTCCCCTTGGTCTTTGCTGGTAAGATCAGCCTTCAGGAGTCCTGATGTGATTCTGTGACTTTTTGACAGTAAATTTAAGTAAAAATTTCTACTGTTCCTGCTTTTATGGAAATGAGCAGCTTCTCTGGATGTTAACTGCTATTTCACTATCTTTCCTTCCTGCCTTCCTCCCTTTTTCTCTCTTCCTTTTTACCCTCCCTCTCTCCCTTCTTCCCTTCCCTCCTCGCTGTTTTCTTCCTTCCCTGTCCACCTACTTTTCTGCCTGCCTTTCTTCCCTCCTTTCCTCTCTCCTTCTTTCCTTCCCTCCTTTGTTTTCTTTTCCACCTTCACAAAATAATTCCATTATGACTCTGGCCTCCAGCAAATTTAAAAAGCACATTCTGTTTCATGACTAAATACAGTGTTTTCCATAACAGGGCTTTCACTTGAGGGCAATTTCATGTTTGCCACTTCTAATTCCAGAAATCACACTTGCACAGAGCTGAAAGGGATTTAGCTGAAAGTTTAGTCTGCAACATACTTTCTCACACATTAAACTATGTTCTTGTACCTCTGTTTTATTATTTCACATCCTTGGTCTGCTTCAGGTTTGCAGAGGATCTAGTGGGTTATATCAAAGCCAACAAAACTGAAAGGGTAATGATGGCCCTTACCTTTTTTTAAGGCTCAAGAATATAATGGGCAGAGCATCCCTAACAGTTGTTGAACACCCACTGCTGCCCATAAATTCAGCTACTCCTAATTAAATTTAAAGCACTGTGATTCCTAGGGAGGCAACTATATTATGATGTGGCTAACACTATCTCGTGTGATTTCCATCTGAAACAGAAGTTCCAGCTGTACAGATACACAAGATGCAAACTGCGGGTAAGAAGCAGTTCTGCTTTTCAGATCTGACCTCTCTCTTTCTAGGGAAAATAAGTAAGAAACGGCTAATGCAAAATACCAAATTAAAGAATGCCAGATACAGAGCTGGGATCACTCACAAGGGATTTCTGCAGAATACACTTTATTGAGACGACCTGGCCATGTGCACTTAGTCTGTCAGTCTTCTGCTATGGAATTCTTTGAATTAAGAAAATATTTCTCCTTTCCATTCTCATAACATTTCTGCAGAGCTTTTAGTTAAAAGGACATAAGCAAGATGCTATATAATACAATGGTCGTGGGCCTGAGAAGATGACCTGTAAGAAGAGAATACTGTGTGCTGAACTTGTTTGATTTGTGGAAAAGGAGGCTAAGGGACAATCTAATAGCAGCCTGAAAGTACTTGATAGATAGTTAAAGAGAGAATGGAAGGAAAATCTTCTCAATAGCAGCAGATGAGATAACAAGATGCAAAGGTCACAACTTGCAGTTTGGGAGGATCAGATAGAGCAGCGAGAAAAACTTTTTCACGGAGAGGTCTGTGCAGCACTGGAAGAGATTGTCTAGAGAGGCAGTATAATCTCTGTGCTTGGAGATTTTCAAGACTTGGCTAGCGACAGCAATGGCCAACATGATCTAATGCTGGTGATTGTTTTACACCGAGTGTGAGGTTGCATGAGATGTTCTATGGAAGAACATCGCTTCTGTGTTTCTGCAACAACACTGAGTGTGATCCCTATTTATAAAAGATTCAGTGGTATTACTTCTGATATATCCCAATGTCACTGAGATTAGAGGAAAAGAAAAAGTACGTATCCTGTACTTCAGACAGGGTAATGTCTAATACAGGGCACAGTCAGGAGCTATACAGTGTCCTCAAATAGAAGTAGTTCAGAAGGAGTTATGGGAAGGATTAATTACTTCCCTACTTGTGATGAAGAAAAACAGTAGCTGATCTTTATGGCAAGCTGGGCTCAACCTTCAGAGCAACGGATTGATGTACATTCTAGTACAAGGATGCAACTAGAATGAAACAGATGGTGGGGTCTCCTCTCCTCCTTTCTAAGTGAGAAATTAAGGTCCACAACAGAAATAAGGTTGGACTGGTGGATTGTTGTTGGAAGGCCCTGGCTCGGTCACACATTATTCTGGGCTCTGAGACTGCGTTTGACCTTTCTGGTGCTATCAAAAGTGAAGAAACATAACCTGTATAGCCAGAAAAGGACAAGAAGGCCAGAAGAACTGCTAGGCCACATGTGAACCCAAGTGTGCACTGTGGGCACTGTCTTCTTGAGACTAAAATGCTGTTCACTACAACAACCCTATGCTGGCAGAGGATGATCTGTGCTAAAATATCTTTATCTTGAAACTCTGCTTTGAGTGATTGCCGTTATTCTTTATTTAAGCATAAATGTTTTTTGATACTATTTATATTATTAATGCCAACCAAAATCTATTTCTTCAATGGGCCAAAATATTATGGTCTTAAATTTTTGGTCTTAAATCTGATAAAGGAATAGAATGCATTTAACTACACTGAGATCTGCAGCTGAGCTAAATTAATGTTTTTCACAGCTGAAGTTGGTAGAAGATGCCTCAGAGCCCTACTTCTGTTCCCCCACTCCTAAAATGGCTAGAAATGAAAAAGGTCCCCATGACTATGTTAGAATTGCCTTGTTACTAGACTATAGGATCGAAATGTGGTGAAGTGGAATACTCCCTGTTTTAACTCAGAGCTGCCTCCACAGCCCTTGGGATTTGGCTACATCTTTCATAGTGAAAGATTCTTCACTGACATGACGGGTCAGCTTTCTGACTGCCTTGTCAGCAGTGCTAAACATCTAAAGCATGGGCTAATGTGCTGATCTCTATAGCTCACCTTGCACACACCTGCAACCACAACTTTTCCCATTCAGAGCTACGTTAAAGGCACGTGTCACACCACTCAGACGGAAAGGTATGTCTTAAGCTGCTTCTTCAGCCAGCTATCTGAGAGCATGCAGGATGTTATGACTTCCGTTAGCCTAAGAAATACAGCACATAGCTGCACTAGTTCTCTCTTGGGTAAACATCACCCTGCCATTAATGTTCATTCATATATGGTGTTGTGAGCAACTCAGTAAGACCAAATAATAATCTTCTACAGCACCTTTCACCAATAAATCACAGAATTCAACAGTATGAATGGGAAAGGTCAGAGAGATTAAATTATATCTCCAAGATCATCCAGTGTAAGAGCCAGGAACCAAACTTATGTTTAGTGAATAAATTCAGACCACTGTTCACTGTTAGGCAAACTTTTGCTCTGCTTCTGTTCATTTGTACTTCGATAACTTCTTAAGGAGAAAACCCTCTTCTTACTCATGAATAATAAACAGAAGATTATGTTTTCAACAGGTTTTATAATCCCTTCTTCCCTCAGCAGTGGTATGGTTGGATTTCATCAAGATAGGACATTGTAACTCCCTTCTGATAACAGAGCAGTTGCTCTCACAGACCGGGATCGCATGATACCACATCAGTTGCGTTCATCTGTATGAGGAAGCACATCTATATTGCCTGTTACACCAAGTCTTCAAAAGAATTTTTTTTTCTAACCAAAACTCAAGCTTTGTATAATAGGTCTTTCAGGGAGGACTCTATTTTGCGACCATTAATAAATTACCTAATGTCTCTCATCTCAGCAGTGAAAACAGGCAACTTTTCTCTCTGCAGACACTGCCAAGTCTTCAGCATAAGAACTGCAATGTACAAAGCCACCTCAGTTTCAGGTTCTAGAATTTTTTCAAGCAGCAACTAACCTGTTAAGTGTAGATGTATTTGACTGTTGGATGTGCATATAAACCTTGCACTTTGTACTATTCCCTTCATCTGGCATTAATTCACAAGCTACATTCAGGCACACCACTTCTGAAATCTCACTTCTTTCGATTTGTTTCCCATCACTGATATCAGGTCTACTATTAATATGGCTTCCACTTAATACATGTAAAATAAAAGACCCGGAAACTCAAATCTGTAGCAGGTCAGCACCACGAATTTTGCAGAATCTTTGTGCAAAGACTGTGTGTTCTACAAAAAACAATTTCTCTTTCATCTTGTTTTCTGTGTGAGTGCCTTTAATTACTTGTGGAGAACCCAATTACGGATCTGTTATTTATGCAAACAGTCCTGTTTTATTCAGACAAGACTTCTTTAATGACTAACGATACAGAGGTTCAATTTTACATCTTGAGGAGAGATTCTACAGCTTTTGTTCCAATGAAACTACTCCTGAATTTCATGGGATGAACAAGGGGAATGAAGATTTTTTTGAACCTTTTTTTCCCTGTGCATTCCAAACAAGGATCTGAAACCATTCTAGCAAGCTTCCTATTAGAGTGACCACTATGGCCTTCAGTGAGTCTCTAAACAGAAAAGACTTATGGTTTTATTCCCCTTGACTTTTATTTTCATACAAAGCACTATGTACTCTCAGGCTGCTATAAACATACAACAAAACACTGGTTCCACTTAAAATCTGGCAGACAGACTGATATTAGGCTGTTATGAGTACAATAAAATTACAAATTTATTCCAAGCCTGATCCAAGATCCAACAGCACCTGTGACGACAATTCCACTCACTTAACTACGTTTTGTATCAAGATGCAAGGCTACAGGGATACTGCGTCTGTAACAATCTGGTTCTATGGGAGCAGGCTTCTGTAAGTTTCCCAGGAACAGGAGTTGTCCTCCTTGACTGGAAAGTAATGCTAGTGAACTATTTTCTACCCTCTTGCATTCTTCTTTGAGGAAACGGTGAGTATTGTGTTACAGCACCTTTGATTTTCTCTTGTCTGTGTTTCTTGCCATCATTTTGTTTAAGCTCTTTAGGCGAATGAGCTAGCACTATGGTCATCAGAGGAAATAAAAGATTTCTCACACAGTCTCCTTTTCTTTGTTTTAATATATTTTTTTAAACCGCCCTATTACTAAAACAGTATACTTGCCACATTTGACTAAAAGTTTGATTAATTATTTTAGTTGTGGTAGATTTAAAAAACAAACCAACCAACCAACCACAAAACAAAACCCCAAACAAACAATAAAAACCCCAAAACCCAACCAACCAAACCTATGAAGCTGTAACATAAGTAATTGGCTCAAAACAATCCGAGTAAGAACCAGAAGGGTTTTGGAAAGATTTGGAAGTGGGGCATTTTGACCATTTAATTGTTTTAACTCTACGTCTCTCATTACAGCTAACATTTTTTACACCACGCCCCCCATCATGGCACCAAAGTACTTCAGAACTTCAGTGAGTATCAAATCACGTGTATTACTGATAGCCCACTGGTTTCAAATGAAGCAAATTTATACGTTTCTAATTTTTTGACACTGTGGTAAGTCCAAAAGTGAGATTTTTTTTTTGTCCTGTACTCCTTCTGTCACAGTACATTTGCTAACTTCAGGGGAAAGTAAGAGAAATACAGGTTTGAAGGTCAAACTGGTATCATATGACTTGGCTAAATATAGCTGTTTGATGAGTGAAAGAGCTTCGAAGGTCTTGACACATTTTGCTGCCTGCACGTCTTATTCTGCATGTATGCAGACTATTCTCAGTGCATAACAGATCTTAACGTCACAAATATGAAAATTAATAAGATAGCAAATATCTTCACAGGTGTTACAAATGTATCCCTTCTGATCTTCTCAAGGTGGAAGTGCAGCAGGATATGCCTAATTTGCAATATTATCACTGTTATTTCACAAATCTGTCACTGATGAATACTCTGAGGAGATGATGCACAGCATTTTAATATTCTCCTAAACTGTATACAGCACTGGAATGAAACTATCATTGCTAAGAATGTCTTCTCCATAAAATGACATTGCAGTGTGTGCAGCATTGCACATGCAGAAAGGCAACGGCAATTAAAAACCAAAAATGTACTACTAGTGAATTGAAATAGAAGAGGAATATTTAAAGAGCTCCTCTTACCTATTTTCCCTGTCTAAAGACACTGTCCATTGAAAAACAGCTTTGAAAGGAACTGGCTGTACATTTCTCCTTCCAACAGTGCCCAGGATCCTGGGACATGTAATGCAGCATGTGCTGTCAGTGCTATGACCGTTTACAGATGTGCAGCCACTTCTCGCTATTTACTGCACACTCTATGGGCTCGCCATGCAGCAGCAGGCATGTTCTTGGATTTAGTGCTTACATCCCCTTACACCACAGTCATTTAAGAACATTCTGCTCTTCACCTGGAATGGCAAAGGAGGCAATACTGATGAAGGTCAAGCGGAGAGATCGCGGTGAGGCAGAGGGATGCGGGATTCCTGAGGGAGCAGGACACCTACCGGGAGGACTATGGAAGGAGGAGGCATTTGGCAGACACCGAAAGAATCGAATCTTGTACTCACTCGCACTGAAGTGCTGCTTTTGTTCATTATTACCTCCGCGGGGCAGCTGGGGAGGGGGCTGAGAGTCGCCCGTGCACGTACGGGTAAAACTCCAGCAGCGCGTGTTTGGGGTGCCACGTCCCCGGGACACGGCCGTGCGGGACACGGCTGAACGGCGCGGGCAGGGCTCAGTGCCGGGCACAGCCCGGACTCACAGACACGGGCACTTTGGCACACGCTCCCACTTTTGCCCGTCTCCTTCTCACATGCTCCCAGAGAAGCTGGGACCGCATCCTTCCGCTTTTCCAGACCTGAGACTTCGCACACATCCCTTGAGCAGCCTC
>NW_010231168.1:0-1218 GCF_000690775.1 Eurypyga helias
TTTTTTTTTTCCTTCTTACAGAAGGGTCAAAAGCCAGCTCACACGCTACCGCGCTCAGAGGCAACCGCTGCCAGCTTTGCTCTCCTGTAAGCAGTGTAACATTAAGGTGATGACAAGCAGGAGTTCTCACTCCCCACGGAGCGCTGCCCCTCTGTACCCTCTAACATTACTTGCAAAAAGGGAAATTTGAAAAACCGTAAAAACTATTTTTTGAAGTTCTGCTGGGAAGAAGGAAACGATCTTTAAGAATAATGCACAGTGGGTAACAGAATATAAACCTCACCTTGTTTAGAAAAACAGCACTAAAATGGAAGAGATGACAAGCAATATGGAGAGGAGAATAAGACATCGTGCTGTTCCAGCTCAAACGAGATACAGAGGAGCACGGGTGCCCAGGAAAAGCTGCTTGTCCACTTCGATTTTAACGGAAGCTGAACTGACCCAATGGCTCACCCCTGTGCAAAATCCCCCAGACACTCTTTTCAATGACTACTGAATCATTGCACAGGTACACGACAGGGAGCATGTGGCTCAGCAAGAGGTCTTCAGGAAAGGCTCTAAGGGGTGGGAGGATCTCAAAGCAAACACAAAGCTCCCAGTCCTGTTAGTCTTCTCTTGAGAGCAGCAGATACAGCTTAGCCGGGCTTACCCCGACTCTGATTCCACTGTGTCTCCTCCGACAGATGACTGCCTGCTCGGTTTTGCTAAGTTGCTTCCTGCTGTGACAACGGTTTAACACTGGATTTTGTTTATCTTGGATTCTCTCAAAGATCTGGTTAGAGTATGGCAACATAAATGCTTTCTGTTGACTTCCCTCAGCTGCAGGAGTGACAGTAACCCCAAGTCAGTTGTATCACAGCACTAAGGAACAACTCAAGAAAAAAAGCAAGTGTTACACTGAAATGTTTACGACAGGCACAAACTTACCTTCCTACTTCCCTTGGCTTCCTAGGGAAATGGAGACCAAACAAAGACTATACAAAATGCAGCCACTAATCAGAAGTTTGGAAGAATGAAGTGCTGCTGGCAGGGAATATATGGAAAAATGTTGCAAGAAATTAGTTTTGTCAGTCTAGGTGAAAAGAAGGAATGTTACTTGTCATGAAGTACCTAAAAAGTCACTACGAGAAAAGAGAAATAAACTACCCTTCACGCCAGCTCACAGCATAATTAAAGGCAATGACCTTAAGTTGTAAGAGGCAAAGAATGTCTAGGTTC
>NW_010231169.1:0-9426 GCF_000690775.1 Eurypyga helias
CCGTTACCCCTTGTCCTGTCACATAAATTATTGGGTAAAATGCATAGAGGCAGTCTTCCCAAACCCAGCAGTCTGTGTTCATGACCGAGTTTGGGCAGATGTCAGTAGCACACGCTGACGGGATACTTGCACACCGCAAAAATGCTGCTTGGGGCTCTGGGATGAGATCTCAGAAAGCAGGCATGTGCTTGCCATGTGCTGTTGGCTGGCTCACCGTTAGCTGCCAATCACTCTTCACCTCAACGTGATCCTGACCTAGACTTGCGCCGCCACAGCATCAGGGTGCACGTGTCCCCCCCTCCAGAGATTTCTGATGCAAATTCCTGGTTCTGCACAGAAGAGAGGTCCATGGTGCAGAGATTAAGGCTGAAAACCTTGTGTTCGTGACAAAGCCAGAACATCGTGTCAGAAAGTTTCTTATTATGCAATGTTCACTTCAAATACTTGAATATACAAGGTTTCCCGCGCCGCACCATCAATCCTCCTTCTGAACAACCAGCCCTTCTACTCCCAGCCCACTGGAAAGCAGAAGTAAGAAGACTCTTGACTCTCCTGCACTTTCCAGTTCACCAAGGTCTGAAGAAGGAGTTTTGCGAGACATTCACACCCTCCCTGACCAAGAGCAGGTACAGAGGCAGCGACTGTGGAAATCCCCCCATTACCTGCCCAGAGCTCACACCGTGGGCATTGCAACACACCATAGGCTTTGCAAATCCAGAGGATGGAATGTGTGCTGAGGTCATTTGGAAAATCCTTACCCTCCTACCCAAAGGCAACATGATAAGCAGTTGGCAGAGGGAAGGGCAGGAGGTGGGGGTTGGGGGTGTCTTCTGCAGGAGTAGCAGAAAGGGTCTGTGTTCTGGAGCATCAGGCACTGCTGCCGTGGGAACGTTGAGAAGAGCTGGGGAACAGCCTGTGTCTGGTTCATGGAAGCTCCAAAAAGCAAGTAGGAAAGGGTCTGAACAGGCACTTGCTTATAAAAATGCAGATGGAACAGAGCTGGCAGGGAATCAGATTGTGCGTGGTTGGAGGCATAATCACTGTCTGCGTGGTAATCTCATTGTTTGTGTTACAAAACCATGTAGCAGTCCCGGTTAGCATTAACCTGCCTTCGCTCTGGGTCTGATTACATGTTCTCTGGGTACTATTACACATTCTTCGTCAGAAGCAGTGCCTGCATTGGAGCGATGATAATACTCTTCATATACCCTTATTGGATGAGAACCAGTTGAGCAACAGCATGTCAACGACAAAATTAACACAGGTGTTTATTCAAATAAACTGTATAGCTGCAGTCTCGTGGTATTCCTAACATCTCCAAGATAATATCCAAAAATACAGAGGACGAAAGTGCATTTTCTGTGTGAGCGCACCACAGGCAAAATAAAAAGACTGTGGATGCAGTATGAATCTGGATGTTGATGGCTTGCCATCTGCATTTTATGTGCAATTTAATCCAGTAGAATGTGTTTAGGTGCCTAGAACTTTGAAGTTTTGTAAATTGCCGAATTGCAATGCTAATTATTCTTTGCATGTAAATGATTACCAAAGTCTTAATTTGACACCAGTCTGGACACAGTAAGTTTCCTGTATAGTGTATACTGAAACGCTGCTATGTGGAATGCCACCACTGAAATCAGAGAAGACAGTAGAAATGAAATAGAGGCACAATATTCTATTTATACAATTTTTTTCCACACACTGTGTGGCAAAGTTAATGACATGCTTTGGTTATGCTTTCTGAAGTATCCTACCTCTCCAGTTCCTGTCTCAGTGTTGGCCAGCCAGTGGAATTCTGTGTGAGTGGCTGTGTCCTTGACTTCTGCTATTTTGATTTGTTTTTAGAGAAAGAAAGGGAATAGCCACTTTAAAGAGTCGGATTGTATGGGCCCACATAACATCAATGCTTAAATGCCATTAAGTTTGTACCATTTCTCAGAGCTGAAACATCGGGGGGATAAAGACCGAGCGTTCTTTAAAAAGTGAAGAGGTCTTGCCATGCAGTAGTCAGTATTACTTTTATTTTTCATCTTCATAATTTGTTATTCATCCCATTAAAAACTGCCTTCTCACTTTGGCACTCCAAAATTCAATGAGCCTGTTTCTGGTCAGGCAGCTTCAAATCCCAGGTTATTCCCACATGTCACAGCTTAGCTTTTTTAATAATTTCAAATTGTTTCAACAATTTATTTCTCCTCATACTCTAGGTGGACTCCAACATTCTGAAAAAGTACTCTTTCTTTTACTTCTAAAGAGTTTTTCTAGATCCTTTTTTTTTTTTTTTTTAAGTTAAAAGATACATCTAGAGAGAAATGATGCTCAGTTTGCAAAGTTGTTAATTTCTACTTCCCCCTGGCAGATGTGGGCTTAACCATGGTTATTCATACTGTTACCTCTCGTGACTCTCCCCACTTTGGCTTGGAAACAACTGCTGCAAACACGTTCCAACGGTGCCTTTCAACAGATCAAATCAGTGACCTGGGCCAGTGCGGGAATATCAACCCTCTTCCAGGAGCAACCTTCCCTTCCGCACTCTGCACACAACCCGAGTCCTACCCTTGTCCAACAGGGGTCTTAGCTCTGGAGAGACCACTGCACTCCACAATCCCACCATGCTCCAAGACACGGCAGCTGGGATTTCTGCCAGTTAAAGGCTGCTGGCACTACTCTTGGAGAAGCCACAATGAGACCAAATGTGCAGCTTGCTCCAACAAGCAGTCATAGCTTAAAATTCCCTGCGCATTTAACAATGACAAGAAAAAAGGTCAGCCTTCCCAAGAATGAATTGGCTTGGTTCTGTCCAGCCATTAATTTGTGTAAAAAAGGGCAACTCTCCAGAAGAAAAGGACTGAGGTCTTGGAAGAAACTCAGGAGTTGCAAGATGCTTTGAGTCACTCTTCCGGTTGCTTACTGCTGGTGTGTGTGTGTGTGTGTGTGTGTTTTTGTGCACTGGCCAAGTAAATAACTCCTTTTTAAACTTGAAATCTCAAGAGGGAAATAGTTCCTGCCTTCAAATCAAGTTTTCAGCATAGAATACAAAGTCCCAAACCTAGTCAGGACAAAAGGTCAAAAATTAAGAAAAAAAAAAAGTGGAAATCTGGAGATTCCAAATGTCATGAGTTTTGGTTTGATTTTGACCATAGACTTGCTCTCAGTAATCTTTGACATCTAAATTATTGACCATAGACTTAATTCTAGATGATCTTTACATGAAAGTTTTTTTATAAGTAAAGATTAGGGGGGGTTTAAATTGTTAACATTTTGCTTGACAAATTTTCTTATAAATAACTTCTCCTTTTGAAAAGCTTTGGTTAAGATGTGTTGTGTCTTTTTGGCAAAGGATTATTCTTCTCAAAAGCTATCAACCAGGTCAATTTGTCAATAAAATTAGACATGGGAACAGGCACAGTGTAGACTTTCACACTCCATATGTAGTTTGAAACCCCTTCTGACACAGATCTTTACTCCTGAGGAAGAACTGGGGCTTTTACTCTGTCGTGACTCAAAATAACATCTCCTGCCGTGGTCAGGTGGGAAGAATGGTATCAAACATCTTGTTCTCAGTATTGGCGTCACTTACTCAAGAGTATTACAGAAACCCCTTACCGAGACAGTGCTGAGGAGACAGAGATAGGAATGTGACCTGTGGAAGCTCTCAGGATGACGGTTTGAAGAATTTCTCTGGGGTTTGGTTGTTGTGTGAATCCTCACCTGAGCAACACACTGACAGTGGAACATGTACGTGTAGACCTGCATCCCGGGATATGCCTAACTTGGTGTGCTGTTAGATATAAAACCAGAGATATGCGCTGTAAAGCTCTTATCTGCTTGTTTCTTGGTTATAGTTATACATTCCTGTGTCACCGAGGACGTATCACACAGTTCATGATGAATCAGATGGAGAAAGGTTAGGCAAACATTTCTATTTATTACAATAACCTTGGATTGCGTTGAACTTTCTGACAGATTAAATAATAAAATGTACTCACCTTTGTCCTTTAACTCATCAAATTACAGACTACTTTTGAGCCTCCAGCCAGTATTTCCTGGAGAAATTCCTTTTAGGCATCTGCACACAAGCAAAGCACGGGCTAGTGGGACCCCTTGTTGCCAGCAGCGCTGGTGCCTTGCAGGGACGCAGGTTCTGGAGGGGCAGCGGGGGGATGTCTGGGGCTGACTTTCTCCACCCCACTGCCGAGGGCTAGCCGGAGCACTTGGGGATAAATCCACTAGAGCAGGATGCACAAGAGAGCTCCAGGGAGAGAAGGGAGCTTCCCTGCTCAGGGCCATCTGGCAGTTGGTGCTGTTTGGTTTTTTTGATTTGTATGCACAGCAGTAACTGCACTTTTAGCTAGAGGAGAGAAAATAGCAAAGCAAAACACGCCGAGTGAAAGTTTGTTAGTAAGTGTCAAAAGCCTCTAAAAAATGTGAATTACAAATCCCACTCCCACGTGAGTTACACTACCTCTTCTTTTACCATTAAAGCGAAATAATGCAATCAGCCCCTCCATAAAACAAGTTGAGAGTCCTCTGCCTGATAACTGTAGAAACACTGAAACTGCTGATAAACAAGTATCTGTTTTCACTGAGTCTCAAGTTCAGGCTCACTAGGAAGTAAAATTTCCCCTTACACAGGATGAAATAAGGAAATCATCAGTTACCTTAGCAACCCTTCAAAAAAAAAAAGCATGTGCACCTATCCAAAGGGCAACTAATCTAATTATAAATTATTGTAAAGGTTATGTGAACGACAGTAGCAAGGGGAAGCTGTGATTCATTATTTTAGCCTATGGGAAACAGTATTGACATTTGATTCCTGTTCCTATTTATCTCCCAGGAGTGACTGAAATGCATCTACCCAAAAACCTGACCCAGGCTCGCTGGGATTCCAACCCTTTGCCTCCACGGGTAAAGCTTCGCACACCGGAGAGGCTGGAGCTCAAAGCAGGCGTTTTCTTGTTCAGACCTCTGTGCTCTTCCTGGCATGAAACCTTTCAAAACCGTGTCAGACCCCTCCACCCAAGCACTGCTCAGGGCTGCCTGCTCTTAAAATCCCCGTCTGCATTTTAGCAGCCGCATAGGTGATGGGCGGCCATGTGGGTTTGTACCATAGCTAGTGCTCAGCACCCTTTAACTTGCAGTGTCGTGTAGCTAGCATTCCATGACAGGTTGGATGTGTGGGACCAGGGAAAAAGTCCTCTTCCCCAGTACTGTTTTGAAAATGCTGTATGTTCTCATGGCAATTTGACCCTCAATTTCACAGAATCATAGAATCATTACGATTCTATATTCATATTCATATATTCTATATATGATTCTATTCTAACCATAGAATGGTTTGGGTTGGCAGGGACCTTAAGGATCATCGAGTTCCAACCCCCCTGCCATGGGCAGGGACACCAATTTACCCCACAGTCAGCAA
This sequence comes from Eurypyga helias, assembly GCF_000690775.1. Lineage (NCBI taxonomy): Eukaryota > Metazoa > Chordata > Aves > Eurypygiformes > Eurypygidae > Eurypyga > Eurypyga helias. Next base: position 5,423 of record NW_010231169.1, read on the forward strand.
GAGCACTTTGGAGCTGGTGTCTCCTGGAGCAGAAGAGGTGTCAGCACGGACTTCAGCTTTCTATATGTTTTACCAGAAAGATGTGGGCTCCACAAACACGGCAGAGAGCAGACCTGGTGAACCACTGGGATGGATGGCAAAGGGGGAGGCTGCCAGGTTTCACCCATGAGTTTTCTGGCAGGAGAAGCGATCTGTTCCCTTCAGCAAGAACAGAGTTTAAAATAGGTGAAGCAGAACTTCAGCTTCATTGTTTTCTAAACACGGTCCTTACTTAACAGGAAGAAACACAGGAACTCACAGGTTGCATCTTCCTTAAACTGTTTCCTATACTCCTAAATTAAGGCAAAAAATACTTTCCTTGCCAGGTAGCTTAAAACAGCCAAGAGTCGCTGGACATCTTCACCCAGTTTTTCAGTCTGCCCTTCCTGAGAAGTCATTAGTTGCCCTAATAGAGGGGTGGTGGGCACGAAAGTTGCGTTAGGTTTTATTTATAACGGCATGCCCTTTCGTCCTGCTGGGACAGCACTGTTGGTGTGAACCATCCCTCGTCTTCCAAGGTACCAAGGAGAGCCTGCTGTTCCCCAAAGCAGGCAGCAGTGCCCGTCCCTCAGCCTCAGCACCTCTACAGGGTACCCCATGCTGCTGAGCACAGGGAGCACCCCAGCCACCTCCCAGCGGGATGCTGGATGTACGCACCAACCTCCACACGACCTGCTGTCCTCTAGAAGGGAATTCCAGAGAGTCCGAGCTTTTCCTACGTCGAGATGCCTCCAGGTGTATGCTGGCCGTGTCTTTTCTCTGCTGAGCGTCACTTGGAATCTGCCACTGTGTTCTTGGGCACATATACCGCAGATTGCCAGACTTGCTGCAGGAAACACTTTCTGGGCTCAGGCTGGGGAAAAACTTTTCTGGGAAATCCCTAGAATCCCACTAGGTCTGCTGCATTGCACCAGTACAGCCATGCACCCCCCTTGGTTAGAAGCTGGGAGAACATCTGGTGAGATAGAGAGGATGGCTTTCCATTGCCCTCACACAGAAATGAGCTGTTTTAACCTGAGCAAGATGAAGGCAAAAAGCATGTTGTGCTGATGTGATAGAATTTTACATCAGTTTTCACAGGTGCATATGGACAGCAAGGCATCATCCCTTAAAATGCAGTTCAGAGGAAGCAAGCTAAACAAGACAAAAAGGCCATATGTATATCTGTCTTCAGGGAAGGGCAAAAGGATCTGCCATTAAGAGCCTAAAAAAGAAGTCTGGGCTGGGAAGGACACAGGAATTTTCAGTTTTGGTGTCTTCCTTTCAGTTTTGGGGGACTGTTTCCTTCATTCACCTCCTGCTCCTGGAAGGCAATTCTGACACCTTCTCCCACCTCTGGGTTTCACTAGCACCCCAGAGAGACAGAAAGGTCACAGTCCTCCCAAGTGACAGCAAAAAAGAGAGTGACACACTCCTCCTCGCGCAGCACGAGCGAGGATCCCACTGCCCTTTCCCTCAGCTCTGGAGCCATGCAAGTCATTAAAGGAAACTTCAGTGCTTTCTGGCACCGCCTGAACAAGGAGCCACAAATGATTCTGCAAGCAACGTATCAGCCTTGCTTCACCAAGATATTTATTATCCGGCATTACAAACGGGAAGCGGAGGTACGGGGGAGTTGCAAGGTCACACAGGAAGCATGCAATGCAGTTGGAAATAAAAACACGGGTCTCCTGACTGTGACCAACAAGCTCTTTCCTTTCTCCAATAACAAAGGCCACTCTGCAAAATGTCTTTCATTTCTCTGACTGGAGTGTCTCATCTGCAGAAACTTAAATTATTTTTCAGTTACTATTATTCTGTGCTATTAAGAAAGCTGTTCAGAAACTGTTCAAAAAGGAGTGTCTCCGTTCTGGGTCATTTTTCTCTCTGCCTTAATCTTCTGTGAAAAAAAAAAAAAAAAGGTGTTAAATCTGCATCAGGGGTGCATTTCAGTATTTTTCACTTTGAATCACCAGATCTCTATTCCTTTCAAGCCATTTTAACCCTGTGCTGTCTTAATATTAGCAGTAATTTAACAGATAGCCAGCAGGAGGAGAAACAGACCAGTGTGTGATCTTCCACATGAGAAATACAGCTAAAATGGATTTTGTGGAATGAGGAGATTAATCGGAGCTGGGAGCAGAGCAGGAACATAGAATCGCCCTCTCCAGCAGTTTTGCCTGGAGTTTGAGCTCCAGGGCTCTGCTGGCATCTCCACCACGCTCAAAGCACAGCGTGACCTTGCCCACCGTCCACTTGTTGGGCTGCACGTGCATCCTCCACTTGACCACCCTGGTTTTCCAAAGTGCTTGTTAAGGAGCAAATATATAGAAGTGGCTGTCACACCACTAGACCAGGTTGCTCCAAGCCTCATCCAGCCTGGCCTTGAACACTTCCAGGGATGGGGCATCCACAGCTTCTCTGGGCAACCTGTCCCTGTGCCTCCCCACCCACTGTGGGAAGAATTCCTTCCTGATGCCCAATCTAGATCTACCTGCACAAGTTTTATTTCGCTCTTCTTAAACCCACCTGATTGCTCTGCAGTGCTGCAATGCAGTGCTGCCACAGTTACGGTAGCATCCCAGATTTCCTGATCAGCCCAGGTGGCATCAGGCAAAAGGACCTACAAGGAGGAAAGCTGCAGGAAAATGCATGTTTTCAAACATATGGAAGTCACTTAGGAGCTGAAAGACTTGGGAGTTTCACTGGGACTGGCACCCTTGATGTTCTGTAGGCTGCTGTGATTCAAAGCCAGCGGTTGTACAGTCTGCTGGTGTATAGGAACATACATCAAATTCCTTTACAAGGGTGCAGCTGGAAACAGGGATGGAGGTTGCTTTCTTGTCTCATCAGGACAGGAAGGCACCATCCCTGAAAATGCAGGTGAACCCCTGCGGAGGGATGGAGAGCCCTCGCCTTCCCCTGCAGCTGCCAAGCATGGTGGGCATGGGAAAGCCTCTGAGAGGGAACTGGCAGTGAGCTGACAGCACCACTCGACCCCGTTCGAGATCCTTCCAAAACCTCAAACGGACGGTGCACATAGCAGTTCATCCCTTTACAGAAGTGGGACCTTTTTCATCTGTGACCATCAGCTCCCTTTGGCATAGTTTGGTCTCAAAAACGGTGCTTCATTTAGGGTTACCGGTTTCTTTCAATGTAGGGTTGAGGGTTTCTTTTCAGTTCCTTCACACTGGGGCAGCTTCCTGCGGTGGGACAAAAAATTAAATAGGACAAAGAGATGTATCATTGTAAAACCTGTCTGGAGAGTTCAGCAAAGGTCATGGAAGTGCACCCTGAAACTACTCTATAAGATCAAAGTGAGAACACGCACTGGGATGAAAAATCAGATCTTCACTTGTAAATCTAGCAATGAAATATCTCTTCTGAACTATAAGAGAAGGTGGCTTGGTAGAATGTGAGAGGAGCTATGGACCTGTGCTCCCAATGCCTTGCCTCAATCGCTGACATCCACTTTAAACAAGAGGATTTGCTGCACAAGAGTATTTATCCTAAAATAATTTTGAGACTGATGTGCCTTTGGCATTTATGCAGTAATATGGAGCACTTTGCCAATAAATTACTTTTAAAGACGAGAATAATGGAGCAATGTCATGTGAAAGGAAATGAGAAAGAGCACACGCCCTGATCCACATCTAAAGCCTTTGCTGCAAGACTTGGACTTGTGTTTAACAGCATACTTCTTTTCGTGTCTGTGGTTCTGCTTCGATGCACAGCAACACTGAGACAGTGCTGAGCACCCCAGTGACTTTATCACACAGTACCGCTCCTTAAACGACAGTCCCTTTGATATAGGCACCCTGAGAGGCTCAACGTTTTTGCTGTATCACACATACCCACAGGGCATATAGACAGCAAGAAATACAGCCTGTGCCCAGCATCATTTAAAAACAAGGAGGAAAAGATGAAGTCAGTAGCATGATTTTTTTTTATATGGTCACAGACATAGAATCACAGAATCACGGAAT
>NW_010231170.1:0-8925 GCF_000690775.1 Eurypyga helias
CGCTCACTCCATAACGAAGTACGGGGGGTTGCGGCAAGAAGCAAGTTGGTTGTTGCCGTTTCGGTGTTTAAGCCAAGAGCGAGCGGCTGGTGTTTATTAAACAGAAAAGAACACGCAAATGCTTGGAGTCATGTAGACCAATCCAGACAAAAGTGGTGTCCATCCCTGACGGCGTGCGTGCACCGGCCGGCGTTGGGTACAGAGTCAGGGCTCACTCCAAAGTCTTTCTGCAGGAAAGTGGCCCCTCAAATCAGCGATTGGTCTTGCATTATCTCCCTTGTTAGCCAGAAGGTCTGACACAAAAGAAGAGTTTTAGAGGAAGACGTGTAGTTCAGAGATGCTTTTGCAGGTTGGCGTCCTTACCGCGTCAGTTGGCTCATGGTCTTTATTGGCTCCAGTCACCTCCCACAAGAGGCAAAGTCTAAATTTTGAGTTGTCTTGTAACAACTGAAATTGTAAGTTTTTATGCTTGATTAATTGTTATAAAATTACTTGTTACACAAGCGGAATGAACTGTTGGAAGGCACAATCGTTAGTAAATGGTTCTGTCTTTTTTTACTACAAGTTGAAACGCCATTATTCCTTATCACTCAGAAATTTTTAGTAGTTGGGCAGCAAGGTGCATGTGGAGCGCAGATTCTGGGGTTAAAATGCCTGTTTTGCCTGTTGTGGGGAACTGGGGTTAGTGGTGGCATGGTCCCTTCTGGTCACGTCTGGTTGTAACTATTTGGAGCCGTCTAGTCGGCAAAGCCAAGAGCTGGTGACCTGTATTTCCCTACCTTGCCACATGGTGGGGTGGTTTATGATCATTCCGTCTTTCGGCGGCTTGAACTCGGAGGAATCACGGTGCTGAGGGTGGAGCAGGTTAAACAGACCTGTGTGTTGCCCCAGTAAATTTAATCAAAAATACTGTCATTAGTTAGAAAAATACTGTCATACGTTAGAAATATAGTTAGCTTGTGGCTCTCACAATGTTATCTTGTGGAACTTTTTAGGGAAAAAAAAAAAGCCACAACAAAATAGCTTGTGACCTGTTTAGGTGTTACAGAGTTTGCATACAGCTGCGGAGTATGTGGTGTAAAAGGATGGCCTTTGTGTTGTACTGCATTTGAAATGTCTGGCATGTCCCTGTACCCGTAAAAGCAGGAGTGAATTGAAACTTCTTCTGCGGTGTTCTAGGATGTGTTTCCCCAGATGCGTTTGCACCAGTCACAGCTTCAGCATGAGAACGGGGTTATTTTTACTCTGCGTATGATTATTTTATAAGCTATCAGGAAGTATTGGAAGGAGTAAAGCAAGGGTAAACTCCTGCAATGCTGCAGGAGTAGCTGCGTCGTTAAGACACTCCTGCTGCTATTATCAGCCTGTAGCTGGAGCTGACCATTCCTCCCACAGTCTGAATAGTCCCTAATCGACATCAGGCAAAATTAGCCATGTTTGATCAAATAGTTTTAGTTACTGACAGAAGCAAGTCTGATCATTGGTAGAAGAAGTTAGTTGTCAGACTCACAAGTTACTCCATCGCTGAACTGGAGGAAATTTGAAGAGTAGGGGCGTGGTTATCCTCGTGTGGTCCAGCTGAATCAAAAGAACATCTGTTGATGTAGTTTTGTTTATGTTTTGTACCACTGAAAGAGTGGTTACTGAAGAAACAAAATCCAGTAAGTTACATGATCTGCAGGCTCTTTACCCCCAGATTTTCCCATGATACTGTTACCTTTTAAGTGGATACTGGGTTTTGATTGCCTTTAGGATTCTCATCATGGCGTGCCACTTCCTATTCCCACGTCAAATGGGAATGAGGAGGAGGTGGTGTACTCTTCTCAGTGGGAGCAGCAGGCAGCTACCTGGAGTAGGGCCAAGGGGATCTGTGTGTCAGGCTTGGACTGAAGTGAGGAAAACTGGTTTTGCTTATTCTAGGTATAAGAATGCAATCTTGGCACACTCATACCAATTTGGACAGGGCATCTGGCGGTTCAAAGAACCACAGGATGGTTTGGGTTGGCACACTGATACCAATTTGGACAGGGCATCTGGCGGTTCAAAGAACCACAGGATGGTTTGGGTTGGAAGGGACTTAAAAAGCCCATCTAGTCCCACCCCCCTGCCATGGGCAGGGACCCCTTCCACTAGACCAGGTTGCTCAAAGCCTCATCCAGCCTGGCCTTGAACCCTTCCAGGGGTGGGGCATCCACAGCTTCTCTGGGCAACCTGTTCCGGTGCCTCACCACCCTCTCCATGAAGAACTTCTTCCTGATATCCAATCTAAACCTTCCCACTTTCAATTTAAACCTGTTACCCCTTGTCCTGTCACTAGCGGCCCTTGTAAAAAGTCCCCTCCCAGCTTCCTTGTAGGCCCCAAGAAGGACTTGGGGAGTGAATATGCAGTGATTAATAATGGATGATTACCCCAGGTTCACTGAAGAAAGTAAAAGATGAAGTTCTTGATGTGAATTTTAGCATTATAGGAATTTGATTGTATAACTTCTCCTTTTGCTACAAATACATTAAAAGCATTTTCCTTACTTACCGTTAGCCTAAGCACCACTGTGTCTTTTACTGATGGCCAAGCTGCTTCTGATAGTTCAGTTTTACACATCATTACTGATGCAGTAAAGCTGATTCAGAGAGGCACATACTCAGTTCGTTTCTCCAGCAGTTTAATATGATCAGAATGAAGGCTCTTTTTTTTCCTGTTCTGACTCTTCTCTGTTCAATATTCACAGACATGATCGTATTATGTATCCTGACAACAGTGCTGCAGCTCTCTCTAGTGTAAGATGTGTTGTATTTTGCAAAGGTTGTTGAGCTGCACCAGTACTGAGCTGGGAAAAAAAGATACCAAACCGGTTGGAAAAACAATGGATTATATCTTTTCAGTTCAGGGCAGAGAAAAAAAGAAGGGAACATGTGGGAGAAAAAGAATTTTCAACAGGTTTGGTAGGATTTCTAAATAGCTTTGTTATAGGCAACTAGAAAAAAATGTTTGCAATTCTACATAATACTATATTTCTTTTCCAGATGATTTAGTTCCTTTACTTTTTTTTTCACTTTATTCTTTTACCTTTTAAAATTAGTGTAATATTTTAAAATATTTTCTTTAAAGAAAACCAAAAGGTCAAACACTGCTTAAAATCATAAAACCTCAATATTTTGGCATGTCTGGACCAAAGCATTTTGTTTTGAATGCTGAAATAAATACATGATGTCTTTGTTTTAGGAGACAAAGCTACTAAGAAGTTTTGACCTAAATGCACAAATAGTTTTGGTCCCCTTAGAAACACCATTTTCCATCTCTGTTTCCTAGCTCTATTTTGGAAGCAAAGCTAGGAAATTATTTTAAGAGTGGGTGATTTCTTTTAAAGTTGCTAATTATTTTTATCTTGTAGTTCACATACTAACTCCTGACGAGGCAATATTTTGATGCTGTCCTCAGGTGTTCATTTCAGAGGCCATTTATTTTTATAAAGACTTTGTAGGCTGTTGAGGTCTTGCTGCGGATTTCAGCCGCTGTGGTGCGAAGTGGTGGCCACACAGGTGACACTGAAGTGGGATTTGTACATCATGCAACTGGCTATTGGGGTGGAACTAAAGGAGAGCAAGTGCCACAAAAATGTTCTGTCGCTGTTCAGTTGAACATGCATGTGAATTTGCCTTGGTTATGTTCATAACCCCTTTATATTCTTTTTATGCCACCTTCCTTGTGCTTGAGATTGCTGGTGTTGCAAGGTGGATTTAAGGTCAAATACTCACGGACTATGAATTTTAAATTTGCTCAGACTTGAGATTTAATGCAAGATTAGGAGTTACACTAATTTAAATGTGGGAATACCACTGAACCAAAATTAAGTAGAATAACTAAAGTTTTGTAATTCAGACAGACCAGTTGTAGAATAAATGTCATTTTTCAAAAGATCGTTTAAATTAATAAATAGATCTGAGAACATCAGGATCTATTTCCACAAATGGGGACCGCTCATCCCTACTCAGCCTTGGGCAAGAGCAGGAGAGTGAAATGGCAACGTTTTCTGTTAGTGTCATGTTTTTCACTCTCTGAGGCAGGTGAACCCGATTTGTTGTACAACAGATGAATTGTTGAATCACATTTATGAAACAGTAATAACAATGGCTACTGTCAATATGTCTGGTGGTTTTTCTAGTCTTTCTGTTCAACTCCGTTCTAAGTTTATTTTCTATATGCATAGCCTTATGCTGCACCTGTTTTTATCTTAACAGGTTTGCCTGTTTGCCCAGAGCTGACTCGAGAGCACATTCCTAAAACCAGGGATGTGGGTCACTTTTTGTCCGTTACTGGGACTGTCATACGTACCAGTCTGGTGAAAGTTTTGGAGTTTGAGCGGAGTTACATCTGCAACAAGTGCAAGCATGTGTTTGCCGTCAGGGCTGACTTTGAGCAGTACTACGCCTTCTGTCGTCCATCCGCCTGTCTTAACGAACATGGCTGCAACTCAACCAAGTTCACCTGTCTCTCTGGAACCACCTCTTCTCCTGCCTGCTGCAGAGACTATCAAGAAATCAAAATTCAGGAACAGGTAAAAAAATAAAATGGAGAAAAAGGGGAAGGTATTAAGGTATAGATGTCTCGAGCACAAAACAAGTAACTTACTAAAGAAGATATTTGGAGGTTTAATTTCCTGCTGGAATAAGGTAACTCCGCTAATTTTAGTAAAACTGTTCATGCCTACATCACAATTAAGTTGCTGATTAGACTTACGTTATTAGGTAACTCGGTTCCAGGTCATAAAAACCAGCCAGGATCAGTGCATAGGTTAAATTTCCGCGCTGCATCCTTGTAACAACACGTCTGTGTTGTTTCTGTAAGGACTGAAGCTGGGCCAGTGCTGGCCAAGGAAAGCTGTAGCGGTGCGGTATGGTCAATGCACTGTGCCTGCAAATGTCTCTTCCCTTCAGCCAGTGTGGAATTCAACAATTATTCTGTGAGAAGCACATATTGAAATTGCATTCATTTTTCTGAAGGTAGTGCTGGCTGGAAGTACTGCTAAGCTGGAGGGGTAAGAAACTGTTGGGCCTCTTATTACGGTAGCGCATAACTATGGCAAAACTGTCCCAGGAACAACTACACTGTATGAAAATTGAGAATAAGTAGGGTCTATTGCAGACAATGTTTCTCTGTCTGTCTGCATGTTCAGTGTCTTTTTCATAGATTTTTTTCTGAGATCTCTCCAGTTGTTTCAGTGTTTCGATTTTATAAATTGAGAGTATAGTGGTGCCAATCTACATGCAAGATGTAGGAAACTAGACGTGGATGAAATTAGAAATTAGGCTCTTTCAAGTTCAGAATAGCAAAAAAGTCAGGGAATAAAACTCTTTCTAGGAAATAAGCCTTAAGCTGCATGTTTATATTACGGTGTTTCTGACATACGGTTTCGATAACATTTTTGTTGTTGTTGTTTTACTGTGTGACACACAGTCTCCATGATGGGAAGGATTTTCAGCAGCAAGGGCTTGTTAAACATAGAGAAGTTAAACCGGGAATGAATTTCACTCTTGTTTCCCACTGAGCTCTGCAAGTAACTGTGTACGTGTCACCGGTACTGACAGTGACGTGCACTGCCTGTGGCCATTTAGATGATGCACAAGGATGAATTAACCTTCCTAGGCACTAGAGAGTGAATAAATGTAAACATGTCTGACCTGTGCTGCAGAATGAAAAGGTACTTCTGATCGTTGATCTTGTGCAGTGGATAGTCTAAAACTATTGCAAGCTTTAAGTGTAAACGGAAAGATTGTTGGTTGGAAAGACAGCCAATGTGGCCAGATTGCATAGATTTTGCCCTGGAGAAAAGAAAAAGAATTACAGGAGTTACAGGCATATTTGTCAATATGTATTTGTCTGGTTGTGTGTGATTCGTTTTTTCCTGTTGCCAGTTTAATCCTTGACATATAGGTGTAAACTTATATCCCAACCTGTCAAATTATGGTTAAATACCAGAAAAATACAGAGAAAATCTTTCAGTATGTACTTCATTGAGGGGTTACCTAACCCATGGACATCCTTCAGCACCCAAAGTAAACTTTGCGTATTGAAGAAGTATCTAAAAATATCTCAAATTATGAAAAACATAAAGAAAAGATCGGTCCCATCTAATGATCTCTTTTAAGTGAGCTTTCTTCACCAAGATACTGAAATCACACTCCCAGGATTAAGCACCTCCAGCTAATTTAATACACAATCCCATTTCCATTACTATCAGCATTAAAGTTCCATTATTAAGTTCATGGCAGCAGCAGCATGTTTACTGTGCAAGTTTTGTGAGAAAAAGCAAGTACTGACTTCAGTTCCAGGAAAGGTCCTTAAGCCAGTGCAGCTATAAATGGCTTTTGAAAGGTGCTGTTGTTAAGAAGTGCTTTTCCTTCCTGTCTCCTAGGTTCAAAGACTGTCTGTTGGAAGCATCCCTCGTTGCATGGTGGTTGTTCTGGAAGATGACTTAGTGGACAGTTGCAAGTCTGGTGAGAATACAGCATGTATCGCATATGTTTGGACCACAAGCCTTTTTATTTTTCCGTTTGAGACGAACCTTTGCCAGGCAGGCTGTCAGTGCTGAGGGCAAGTAGGCTGTCAGCGCTGAGGGCTTGTTGAATAAGGTATAGTCATCAGTCATGTTGCTGTTTCAGCTTGGACGCTGGCATGGCTGTTGAAGACTATTCTAGAAAATGTCATATATCTCCATGTTACATCTTGACTGTTTGGCAGATCAGTTGCAATAAGTAATGTGTTGTGGCGTACGGGAAGTACATTCGACCTTGTTAGTGTGGGAACACCAAACCTCTTGGGGAAATTGGACCACACCAATTGGCATGTGGTGCCCCTCTGTACGTTCACAGAGCTAGGTAACCTGACCTCCTGTCTAAGGAGTGCTGCAGGTGGAAAAAGATACATGGCATCCAAAAAGGAAGCTAGTTGACAGGAAGATATATGAAGAATGGACTAAAAATTCTCAGATAGGCACATCCCCTTGCGAGACTCATTTCAGGTTGTACTTTATCAGAAGAACACAGTGGGTAGAATGTTAATGAGTGATTCTGGAATTCATCACAAAAGCTACCAGAAGTCAAATAAGTTTTAACGACAGTTTTTGTAAAGTAAATCTAATTGAAAGAAGACCTTTCAGAGTTTACTGTGAATTCCTCCTTTCTAAAAGAGGTAAGAAAGAGGGGTGTGCCTTTAAGAATGCACCTACCTTAAACAGAAGTAGAAAGACCATAGCAACTTCCCACCATAGCCATAAGCAATCTACCTAATGTTTTTTTTGGGCTTCCAGGAACTGCAGGAGGTTTACTTTTGTTGTTGGGTATTTTAACCTCATTGACTGAAACACAGGTTCTCAATTGCATTATTACACATTACAGCTAACTGACAGGTCTGCGTAGCTCAAGTCAGACGTTATTTTACTGATTTTTGGTGTTACCTCCAGGAGATGACATCACAGTGTACGGAGTGGTAATGCAGAGATGGAAACCTTTCCACGAGGGTGCACGCTGTGACTTGGAGCTTGTTTTGAAAGCCAACTATGTTAAAGTAAACAATGAGCAGCTAGCAGGTGTTGCAATGGATGAAGAAGCCCGCAAGGAATTTGAAGACTTCTGGGAAAAGCATAGGAATGATCCCTTAGCAGGTTAGTAGTTGAAAGCTTTTAACTAGGATATGTGACCAGAGATGAAATCAGAAGTGAAAATACACTGACTGAACATATTTTTTCCCCATTATCCTATCCCACCACTCATTCATCCAATAATATCTTTTTTCCTAGTACAGTAATGTCAAATTCTTTAATATTTCTGGAAAAAAAAGTAGCAAACATACTGCATTGATCTTCCTTCTTTTGAGCTTTCTTGTCAAGTGTTTGTGGAACATTTATTAACAAGAAATGAGAAATAATATAAATATCAAGGAAAAAAAAAGTGTGTTATAATCGAGAAAGAAAAAGCATAGCTTTTAGAAGAAATAGTGTGGACCAGTTCTGCTTTTAGGCAGCATAGCTGTTGACTCTGGGGTGAGAGGTCTGATTCGCTGTCTTTGCATCCCAAATCAAGCTGTGAATCTTTACCCCAGACCTTAGCACACCTCATGTTTAACCTAACGCTTGGATGCTTAGGGCCTTGATTTAGGTGCTGTGGAGCCTCCTGCATATATGGAGAGAGTCTTCCCAGTTCACTGTGGCTTGCCAAATGGCCAGAGTGTTTAGTATGCTGGCTCCTAAACTTACCATGGTCTGCAGTTAACCACCTAGGAATTAGCAGGGATTGTGTCTGGAGCTCTGTTCATCTCCATAATCTGAGTGCCTCCTCCTGAACTGCATGGAAGCTGAATGGACCCTTTAGGATCTCTGTCACCGAACTGTCTCGGGCTAACACTCTGTCATTTAACACCCTGCAAACGGCTTAGTCTTTCTTCTTAAAAGACAGATGGGAGGACAAGAAGGTGGGAATGTTGCCCGTGTCATCTTAAAAATTTCTGTGCTCACATATGAAACTGGAGATCTTGACACGAGCAAATATTCTTCAGAACTGCATTTCCTGGAAATCTAGCCTCCTGTTGTTTGGAACGAGAGCATTTCTTATCACCCTGGTTAGAACTCTTCAGAAAGTAATTTAGGATCCTCTTTGAAGATCCCATTTAGTCTTTCACTCTCACGACAGTTTTTGGAAGCCTGCAGGGAGCGTTGTGATTTTATGCAATATTACCTATTCAGAATAAATAAATTAATATGAACTGGCTACAAGAAAATTGAGGTGGAAATTAGAAGGACGCTAACTGCGTCAACTCAAAATTGGTCGCTCTGTTTTATTCCCTAGCAAGGAGAATAACGTGTGGCATTAAACCTGTGATCCCTTATGTGCTGTTAGTGTCAGGATCCTTTCGTGGTTTAACTCTGGCTAGCA
>NW_010231171.1:0-10072 GCF_000690775.1 Eurypyga helias
CCAGTGATTCTATGATTCTATATGCCCATAAAAACTTAAGATATATCCCCATTTTTTTGGAATATCACCATTCTTGTTTATATTTGCAATATTACAGTATGGTGAAAAGTCATGTCATATTTCTACAAGAAAAAAAGGCTATGACAAGGGGGAAACAACTCCTAAAATGGAGTAATATATTAGTGCAAAAAGGCTATATTCTCTTTCCACTAGAATATACTTCAAATCTGCACATTCAAAAAAAATTGTAAAATAGCACAATTCAATATCTTTTCCTTCTTGAAACATCCCAGGCAATATATTTTCCCCTTGTAGGCTTGTTTCTGACTCATATACGTATTTGTATTGCCCACAGAAATTGCAGCAATGGCAGGGTAACATAGTGATTGTTTCAAGAAAATGGAAACTGTGCCGGGGGGGTATTCATTCCAGGATCTGCTTGTGTCATTTTCCATGAGCATCTGTAGTTTGTGTTTGTGAAATTGCTTAGGTTATATGATGTCTGTAACAGACAGATGGTTAGTAATATCTCCGCGTTCTCCCATCAGAAGCACAATAGAAAGCCTATCTATAGGAGACTAAAAATGGTCTCATCCAACTAGATGGAACCAACAACTCATAAAGGTACTTGCACAGCTAAAGTCCAGAGATGGATATAAACTTTTGGTAACGGGCCTTTCCTTTCTTTTTTTTTTTTTTTTTTTAATGAAGAATCCAGCCTCAAATTTTGACTTGTATCTCCACCTATAAATTCTAATTGTTTTGGATTTTTAAAAATTTCATTTATTTTAAAATAATCTTCTGCACCATATTCACACAAACTCAAAACTTGTATCCTCTCACCTATAAAACCATATACAGCCATCACTGCTTACAAAGAAAGGATACATTAATTTTTGTTACAGATTTCATTAGAAGCATAAAATCAGGATTTTTTTTTTTTACAATACTTAAAAAGAAACAATAGAGCTCAAGTTTCATTGTTCTTATTAATTATACCTGTGCTACATGTCAGTCACTGTCAAATTTTCTTTGAAAAGGGTTTCCAGCCCTGTGGCATGCATGAAAATGTACCTGTTTTTTCAAGCAATCTCTGCCTGCTCCTTGTAAATTGATCTCTGCTTTATTAACCTTAGTGCAACAGTCTCATTTGTGGTGAAGTTATGCTTCCCCTCCTCCTTCTAATGAATAGATTCATTGTTGAAAATTTAGTGGTTAAACTTTTATTAATTTTGGCTGTCTGCAGATATGCAAAAACTTGTTGGATAGTCAGAAGGGAGGCTCCTTTTCATGTGGCATTACAATACAGATAGTTTTTATGCATTTCTGTTTGGATTCCAGGCTCAGAACATACACATCTCAGTCATTTTCCTGTGACTTGGGGCTCTACGGTGTATGCCTGGCAGGCTGATTGCTGAGCAGGTTTAACATGATCTCAAGGGAGAAAAGGTGGAAGTTATTTAAAAGAACTGGTGTATAAGTATAGCAAAGTTTTCAACTAAGTAAAAGGGGTAATTGTTGATTACAAAAATGAATGTAAGAATTAAGGACACCTGAACCAATAAGGACCAATTTTTGAATTTCTGGAGGGGAGAGAACAAATAAAAAATCTGTGAAAAGAGTGAACTTTTTATGAAAACTGTGAGAATTTGTGAATGGAAAATGATATTTTTAGTGTGATTATTTTGCTTCAATTTTACAAAATCTTTTGTTTTCTCTCTTTTCCCTTACCGTTCTCATCCCTAAAATAAATCTACTATTCATGATATTGCATTGCATAATATGAATATCTTGCACTCAGGAGAGTAGGCTCCTTAAACACATTCTTTCACCCATGAAGTACAGCCATTCCTGCATGGAACCTGAAAACTTTTTAGCAGCAGTCAGCACCTTTGCACAGTAGCCAAGGGCAAAAAAGCCTGGACTTAGCTAAGCATCTCCTTAATGGTTCTGAGAGCATTCACTTGCAGGACATGTGAAATACACTCAGTTTCCTTCAGGTTTAAGAAGTTTCTTCTAGAAAATGTCATATAAACTTTGCCTTTCTTCAGTGATGTTGTGTCACTGTTTCCCCCCACACCACCTCCTCCCTCTCTGGGCTTGTACTATGATTCTGGTTAGTTGTAAATTACTCGTGTAAGAGATAATGCTTTCTCCAATATTTTCTCTAATCCTATTTGGTAGAAATAAACAGGACAGATCAGGACAGCAGATTTCAAAGGTGGCATCTGCTTTTTCTCAGGTGACTGTTAGAGTAAGCACAGTTTTTGGATCACTTTGTGCATTCATTCTCATTGAAATCAATGTCTTTTGTAATACTGAAAAGCTACTGATCTGGCATGTCATTCGGAGCTTGTTTGCACTGCATTAAAAGGGAAGAAGCTGCAGAAAAATCAGTACCCAGACTCTGTGAATGATAGTCTTATCCTACAGCTTATTTTTTGCACCACTGCATAGTTAATATATGGTGATAGTCTGTCCATAAATGTAACCCAAATCCAGCTAGAAGTGTTGAAGGCTCAGGAAAGAAGGACTTAAAAGTTTTGCTCACAGTCTGTCCTACTTAAGCATAGCCATGTCAGTCTAAATTTAACATTCTCCCTTTAAGAACCATTCTGACCCTCCTGGTGTTGCTGGGTTTGGGGACTGTTGGCACAAAGGGTTTGTGGATAAGCAGTAAAGAGGAAAACAGCAATGATATGTGTATACAGTGGAGGGTAAATGTGTTACACAGCTGTTGTTTTGCTCTGTAAAGTATGAGTAATCCTTACAGGGTGAGACCTAGGAAATACAACAGCCGTGGTCTGAATGGCCTGGTGCCACCAGAGAAATTTCCTTCAAATGCTGATTCTCTTCAGTGTTAATCAATAGCACATGAATCATCTGGCCAAATGAATTTCAGATGTACAATTCTCTTCTATACATTTGATATACATTTGATCACTGTCTGGGATTAGGTGAAACATGTAGAATGGTGGTATACACTTCTCATAAAAAATCTGCATGTGGCCATGGCTGGGGAGGATGGATGTAAATCTTCCAGGCCTAAGAGAAGCACTGGAAATTGTGCGGTTGTGACTTTGAGTTGATACTACAAAAAATATTTCATTATAAAGAGGAATAACTTAAATATTAGCTAGCAGAACTTTGACAAAATGATACATTTGCCCTACTAAGAACAGTCACATGAAAATAAAATCAGTATTATTCTAATTGTGGTACTTACTGCATCACATTTTCCAAGAGCCTGTCCTGAAATGGTACTTTTGCATGTAACAATCATGACCGAAGCCTATCCTCATTTTATCCTGCAGCAGTGAAATTGGGTGATTACCTTGCAATCCCTCTGCCAGTGTTTTATAAGGCCTTAATCTCATTCTGGAGGTAATAGACTAAGGAATATATTGAGTGCACGGAGTAATAAACTGTAATTGAAGTAATTAAACAAATGGAATAGGTGGCACTTCTTGCAGGCAGAATTTGAAAAAGAAAAGTAGCATGAATGATCATAAAGAACTATTTCAGAAGCATGGACAGGAGACACAGGCTGTGGGAAGTGGGTAAAGCACAGCCACCTTGTGAAATTACATCAGCTTTTCTGAGTTCTAAAGAATGTCTTTCTTATGTGTATGTTCCAGTTGTGCATGGAAACAATGTTATACCCCATGTGTTAAAATGGAATTTTGCATATACATCCTCCCCAGTAAGTAAGTTTCCAAGGCTATCAAATGTCTTTTAAAATACCTTGAGATCTTGAGGCTAGGAGCTTGAATTTTATATTTGGATGCTGAGCACTATGTATTATTCTGCTGGCCATCCCAAAGAACAAGAAAGCCAAATAGCATTCAAGGACATAGTATAAACAAACAAGGAAGGAATATATGAGGGCATCCTATTTGGGGAGTGGAGATTGTCTATGCAAATGTCTCAATCTATAACAGGAATTGGAAATGTAGGACCTGAAGCTGAGTGACTATCAGAATATCAATATGCAGAAAATAAGTTGCATAGGCGTTATTCCTCTTGACATGAAAGTTTTTACTATGCCAAGACTTTTGCTATTCTTCAGACCAGCGGGGGGCAAACAATAGGACCCCATAGC
The DNA here is from genome assembly GCF_000690775.1 of Eurypyga helias. Classification (NCBI taxonomy): domain Eukaryota; kingdom Metazoa; phylum Chordata; class Aves; order Eurypygiformes; family Eurypygidae; genus Eurypyga; species Eurypyga helias. The sequence goes on from NW_010231171.1 coordinate 4,103, forward strand.
CAGGTCCCTGTGAAACAGCACTCGAGCTTCTCAGTATCCACTTCAGAATCTACACAAGGACTGGACAAGGGATTTTTCTAGTCATGTTTCCACTATAGCCAGACACACTTTATATTGATGATCTCACAGTTTCCAGACAGGACCTTCTAGAGCAACCTACATGACCTTGCAGCTCTTGAGGCTCACTTTTCTTTGTAGAAGGGCAGGTGAAGGAATGATGTGTATCTGAGTTTCCACCCACACCACATGAACCTGCATTGATGATGTATCACAGAACACATTTGTCCCGCAGAATGCACATATTCTCTTAGTCCACATCTTACTAAGTTGGACTGTTTTCATCCATTATGGTGACTTGTCTGAAGTTAGGCATCCAGAGGGAAAATCAGCAGAAAGGAGATGTAGGTGTAGGAATTGACAAGACTGAAAGTGCCAAGAGAAGCTTCATTTAGTACCCACATCACCAACTCACTGGAGTGAGAATCATGACCTTGCATCACTATAAGGTCAAAATATAATTTTCTCTCTGTCAGAAACTAGAGTTCGTATAAATATAAAGCTATCAAACTGACTACAAGTTCCACATGTTTCAGATTGTAAATAATGATGGTTATCACTAGAATAGATTTAAACTTAAAAAAATGCCCCTGCTTCCTATAAAATCCAGATTTTGTAAACAATTACAGCAATGTATAATTATATAGAATAATTAAAATGAAGATTGCAATCTCTTCTTTCCTCCGCATAGTTTCCTTCTGTACTTTGTTTTTTAAACAACCTCTCCAACAAAGAGGAATCCTTTGAGAAAGATTCCTGGTGGATATAAATTACAGTAATTCTATTCATTAAGGTTGACTAATACAATGGCCAGTATTTTAAAATTAACTTTGATGAGTACTTCTGTCTACAGCTGTTAATCCCTTCTTAAGATATTAATGCAACCCTTACTGGAAATCTCTAGGCAGAGGTAGATTTGATTCCTAAATAAGTTAAAACTAAATCTAAATAGAATTAACTCATTATTTGAATATGAATGTTTGCTAAATATTTCATACCACACCAGCAAGCTATTTTATGTCTTGATATGGGTCAGGGAGTAAAATGCTCTCTTACAGGTTGATTCTTTGATTACATTATTGCCTGTTTGTTGGTCTGAAATTCTAGTAAGTATTAAAATACCCGGAAATATTTTTAAAAAGAAGTGGTGAGGGCATGACACCAGATTTCCAAAGGTACTTGTGTTACCATGTATACAGATGTGTTTTTAGCAGCATTTTTAAAAGATGTGAATAACTTTTTTTTTTTAAATCAGTTGTGTTCAGGGTCCAGTATAGGAATGTGTCTTTGAAGGAGCTGGATATTTGAAAATTTATATGCTCAAATCCTTTTGTGAAGCTGGTTGATTTTTCATGCAATTACAGCCAACAAAAGGACAGTGCACTTTTTAAATCCCTTGTCAAGTTTCTGAAGTACCACTAAAAAATATGACACAGTACAAAGTTTTTTAAAAGGGTTTGATTTTTTTTTTTTTCCCAAGGAAAGCACTTGTAACATTTATGGATACACACTCTGTAAGATGCAAGTTAACCACATTTTAGGGTGTCACTTGATCTTTATGAAGTAAACCTTCTTTCTAAGTGCAGCAGAGTGGAACTGATTGGGTCCATTACAGTAATTTGTGATTTTCTCTAGGAGATACTAAACTTCATGGATTTGCAACAGATTTCAGTAGGGAAAAATCCTCTCTGAGCATAAATTGTACACTTGGAAGCTGAGATAGGTTGAATATGGTTTCTGTTGTCTCAGTCGAAGCAATATTACCCTCGTAGAACTTTAAGTATCTGAGATGAACTGTGTTCAAAGTTTAATTCTCACTGAAGTTGAGGAAATTGTCTTCTACTTATTGGTTCATCCATAAGTGAACTTCATTATTTCAAAACCAGAGCTACACATTGCTATTTTTTCAGAAAAAATATGATTAGAGTAAGAAGTGTCACAACTTTGAATACATACGTTGTTTTTCTTCAAGATCTTTTACTAAAATTTTACTAAAAAAATTCACAAAATCTGTAACTATTGACACTGGAAAGTGATTTTTTCACACTCTGTTCTATATATTAATTTAGTAATGAATACCTTTTTTTTCCTTCTTTATGTTTTGTCTTAATATTTCAGAAGAGACTGAAAGGCAAGTAGAAAAAAGTGAAAGTGTGAGAAACAAACGTTCCAATGGATATGATACAAATTTACATTAGCTTTTTAAAAATAAAATAAATCTCTTCCTTTTTTTTCAAAATCTATGAAAATAACTGTAAAATTCTTTAGTTTGTGTTTCTATAGAATTGCACTTAAAGCATTTAAGCAGTTCAGTTTTTTCTCTTACTAATTCTACTCAAAAATTTAAAATCTTATAAAATCAAATAAAAATAATTCAACATTGTCTATTAAAATGTGTGTGATATTTTTTGCTTGATTCATTTATACAATAACTAATTTTTTTCCTGTAAGGCTTTTTTTCCATTATAGAAGAATTATAATTAGTTCATAGCAGTTTTCCTCTACTTCTTGCCAGTGTAAAATGTTCAGTTCATGTATTCATGAAAGTCTTGTCATCCATGATTCTTGTCCAAAGACAAGAAAATTGAAAACCAACATCAAAAAACAGAAAAAATGTGAAATGCTGTAGAACTTTACTTGTTTAACATTGCTGCCTATAAAGTTAGAGCAAGTTTTTGGATCATAGTCATTTCTTTTGATTATATCCATCACACAGTGGCTAAAACTAGCTAACCAAAGACATTCTGCCCACTTTTCATTCTGTGCCCTGCAAATGATTTGCACTTTGACTAAAGATTAAATTTTTAATGTTGTCCTATCCTGCCTAGTATGAGACTAACTTTGTGTGGTGCTGGTTATGGTGGTTTAGACTGCGTTGACTGGCACATCAATTTCTCCATGAAATAGCATAGTTTACTTATAAATATGTCAGATGATTATATTTATACTTTCCTGGCCTTGTTTTAGCATGCAGAAAAAAACCCTGAGAATTCAAGAACTGACTATACCTTTTGATAGTCTACTATTTACAGTTAATTGTATTTTAAGAAAAAGGAGTAGGAGACAGAAATTAACAGCAATACTATCATAAACTATTAGTATACCTTAAATAATGCCAAGATAAGCTACATGATGCATATCTTCTTAGATCCAGTTATGCACATGAGTAATGGTTTACACAGAATTACTTGTTTCTTTTAATTTAATATGTTATTGGTCAGTGATTCAGGAGGGGAAACTGTCAGGAGGATTTTATTTAACCCAAGCATTGTGTTTTCACTTTCCACCTGCTCCTCCTCCTACTACTACAAAAAGAATGCTCTACTGCTCAGAAGTCAGAAGGCACAATATTAATCTCTGCGAAAAAAATCTCAGCTGAAGATCTTTTAAGAAGGTTTAACTTAAACTCCAGCATCTGAGGAGCATATAATGAATGCTTGGTGACCTATTTTTTGCTCTTTAAAGCTTTATGACTTGTGCCCTAAATCTCAGAGTTGTCTACAACATGCTTTCTAAGAGTTTAAAAATACAGAATTGGAATGAGGGCAAGACTGTAATGTCACATCATTCAAAAGGAAAATACTGTATTGTACAAATTTCTGGGATAATAGCAATACCTTTTCTTGGCTTTGAAATAAAGGTCCCAGTGAACATTTACTGTTCAGATGTGAAATGAAGAGTGTCTGAAGTCCCAAAGGTTTCATCTCCACATTTTTATTTCATAGTCTGATGAAAAGTCATCTAGAACTCAAAAATGTTTCACAGCTGATACAGAGATCTTTTAACCCCAGACATAGTTATGGCCTATGTAGAATATCCCAGTGTCCCTGGTGTATCTTGCACAGGGAAAGCAGGGCAAGACAACAGAGTATGTGGAGACAGTGAGGCTGTTTTAATAGTTTCCTGATAGAACTGCAACAAACCATTGCGATTGAGATAGGCTTTCCCAAAGCTTATCATCACTTTTGGAATGACATCAATTAGCTAAATCCAGATGTGACAAAAAACCAAATGTCATTGTAGGTAAGTAAAGTAAAGTAAGAAAATGAAAGATTGTCTTTCTTTTACAAATCTGTTCAGCTGTCCAACCCTGTCCATCAAAGTGTATAAACCCACCCTGTCCTTCAAAAGGCAAGTACAATGGGACTTAAGCAACTACTTGCAAGTGAGCACATTGTTAGTTTTGAAGCATACAGACATACCTCAAATACTTCACTGAAAGAGAATTGTTATGTAGCAGTATTACATCAGCCAGATAGCTGTTGTAAAATTTTAAGGGGATAAGAAAAATTACAGCTAAATTAGATTAAAAAAAAAGTGATTAATTAAATTATAAAACAACAGTAGGCTTCTTTTTATTCATTTTAAGGAAATTATTTACTTTAGCCCTTTAATGGAAATGTCTTCCCCATATACCAAGAAATGTCACCTAAGTGTGGTATAATCAATCTGACACTATTCAAGTATTGTTCTGTGCAATCTAAAAACAGTCTTATGTTTTCCATGAGATCACATGGTAGATAGATTTAAAAAATCTTCCTAGCATTGAAATAATCTAACATTAATAGATACTGTAACAAGTTACGTATATCTTATGTGTATTAAAAGTAAAACAAAAATCAACATTAGTAAAGTATGTAAGACTGACAGTTCAAAATCATGAATTGTCTCCTGTCTATCTAGATCAGGTAGAAATTGAGGTATAAAGATGATAGCAGTGTTTAGTGCATTGTATGCTCCTCTATATCATTTCTCAGTTGTCTCAACATTAAGGAGCCAAGAGCATGAAGAGAAGAGACTTTTCTAAAGGTCGCTGAGTCCTCTCTACTGAGATCATTAACAGTGCAGCCAGTATGTGATGAAGACTACAATGTAGCCACCTTCATCAACACATTATGCATCAAATAGAATTCACAGGATGAAATAGTTCATATATTCTCCAGATTTTCATGCCATATAGCTTTCTTAAACATTACTGGAATGAGATAGGGGGCTGGCTAACTCATTTGTTGTTATATTTGCTATACATTTCTCCCTAAAACCATGACTGAGCACTGTGGAGACAAGGCATATTTGTACGTCTGATAGAATGTCAACATCAGAAGGAAAAGATATGAGCTTTTCATGTTGGTTTTTCTTATCTGAATACTATCAAGGAAGTTTCTTATTAGTATACCACTTAATACATCTCCCTATCTTCCTTTTAGATATTTCCATGGAGAGGGAAAAAAAAAAAAAAAAGAAAATTTTGCGTTGTCCTACCAGATGGGATCTGAAAATTAAGTGCATCACTGTGCACATACTCTTTAGACCTCTACCAGCTTATGTAGATCATGAATAGAAGCCAAGATAATGCTCATGTTAGAATCCCAGGAATAAAAGGTACTAGATAAATATAAAACCTGATGATAATGATAACATTTTTGTTCCTATTGAAACAGTGATGGACAGGTTGCTAATGCATTAAGATTTCTTATTTGATGGATGTGCCATTCTGCAAGTTGGTGGTTCAACATTAACTTTAATAGAAAGAGACATCTTACTGCTGTGCCTCACTTTTAAAAGGATTACCATAGCTGCCTATACTCAGCACTTAAAGTGAAGCGAAAGAAGTGCCATATCCATCCATCATTGCCAAATGATAGATTTTCATCAGTTCTTAACGAAATTGAATTGCTTGGACAGTTTGCTGAGACAAATCTAATGGTCTTTGGGAAAAAAGAGTATTCTTGGCCTTGGCACCTGAATATCAACCGTGCAAAAAGTGTTCGTAGAGCAGCAATTTACTGCACAGTGAAACCCTTAAATCTAATGACATTGCCATTTTCCTACAGTTTTTTTAGTAACTTTTATTTTCACTTTTATATTTGTAAGAAGATATTATTTTCCCGGTTTAACAAGGCCAAGTGCAGA
>NW_010231172.1:0-17723 GCF_000690775.1 Eurypyga helias
CCCCCAAAAAAACCCAAACTCAACCTGGGATAAATATCAAAGAGCTGAGTTTGTGCAGCTGTGGACCAATACGTTTGTGTTGAAAGACTGTAAAAATGCCAGGAGCCTAGTGCCTGTTAGAGCAGTTCTGGATCGGTACCTCAGCTGCTCAGAAGCCAGTTTCACCTTAAATGCAACTAGAAGTGCTATCCACTGTCCTTGCCATTCTGGGGCTCTACCATTGTGCCATAACCTGGGCAGAGGCCAAGGTCTACACCGCTAGCGTGAGCTCCAGGTACCTGCCACCAGTCTCATGTAGAGCAACCTCAGTGCTTTGCTAAGCAAAAGTGGGGACCAAACCAGCACAGAAACAGGTCCAGGATGAAGGGCCTATGAAGGCTTCATCCTTTGGAAAAACAAACAGAAAAAGCAGCTGTAAATCAAAGCCTGTAAATCAAAGCCAAATCAAGCAGGTACCACCACAAATGCGTAAGTGCTTTCTCCTCCTTGCTAAGCCACACGCAGCACAGGGAGCAAACATTTACATCAACTCCCCAAGCCACGTTTGGGATTGCAACTGGAAGAGATGACTCAGAGGACATCTCACATGGGGATGCCCTTAGCAAAGAGGAATAAGCATGCACTATGAGCAATTGGATGATCATGCACACAAATCACCGGGGAGAGGAGTCCAACACAGGGGTAATCCAACAAGAGCTGCGGATGCACATGAGAACCTGGAGGGAAAGTGCAATGTGCAGTCAGTGATGCAAAGAAGGGGGAAGGAGGGAGGGGGGGAAGCGTTCATGATCTTCTGGAAGAAGGAGGGGTGCAAAGAGTAAAGCATGTGAACGAGAGTCCTCAAGGAGAAGTGAACCGCAGGAGAATGCTGCATGTGTGGGACAGGAGAAGACAATAATGGATTTAATTTCAAGAGGAAAAATGCTAGAACCACTTCCTGCTGTGAAACTGCAAATAACTACAGGAACTCAAAGGAAAAATAGTGTTACAAGAAAATCCAAGGATAGAGTTTCCTCTGACTGCACACAAGGAAGCTTTACTTCCAATTGACTTGCTGCCACTTATCTCTCAGCAATAAAATGCATTCACCCATCCCAAGCTCTCAAAAAAAACCCTAGTGCAATAATAATTACAAAAAAATGAGTTTACATCCCCTGAAGCAGGACATTATGCATATGATGGAAGCTCCAAAGAAACTTTGTCAGGCTACGCTTAAAGAAAGAAGGGGGTGGAAAATTAAGTGTTCGCAAGCATAAGAACATAGAGCAGCAAATGTAGGGAGGAGAAAAAAATGAAATAAAACAAAACCAGGGCAATACTCCTCATCTGGGGCTTGTTAAATGCTACATGACAGGCAGGGAATGCTGATGGATTGCTCCATTGCATTTGGTGCCACGCTTTCGGTCCCCTTCCAAACTGACAGCATGCTTCCTTATCCAAAGGAAAGGCACCTTTGGTGATGCTGAGGACGCTGGACTTGAGCAACCCTGCTGTGGGTGGGACAGCAGCAGCTGCAGGGCTTGCCAACATGCTAGCAGGACATCCTTTGGGCTCCTGGATTTTTCTTCCCTCCCTCTCCAATCAGCCTAAATGAAATGGAGCCATTTGTGGGTTTAGAAGTGGCAAAGGTTCAGCCCGCTCCATCCCCAGGCGCCGGAGGGTTGAAATAAGAGCAAATTCTTACAGAACGTTTCTGCTCTTTCCACTTGCCGCACAAGAGGCCACACGGACAGCTCAAACTGCGATTCACCTTCCGAGCAGCCCCGGGAAAGGAGTTAGGAAACTACCTTCACTCTTACTTTCAAGAAGAGGAAACTGATATGAAACTCGGCATGGTCACAGCTTAAAAGAAACCCCGAAAGTTGTTGGACGGCAGCCAAGCATTCAAGCCAGCAGAACAGAAGTTCTCAACACTAATGCTCTCTCACCCCCTGCCTCCCTCCCTGCTCCAGGACATCAGCAACCGCACCCAGAAAGATCTCTCTTGGATTCCCTCCCGTCCCATTCACGGTCGCGTAACAACCCCAGGGCAATTGCTCACACAGAAAAGCAACATGAAGAAAGTGTTTAATGTATGTTTATGCCTTTTAATATAGTGTAGCAGCTGGAATCAAAGACAAAATATCCAGGCCTCGGCACATGAGCAGCATGGCTCTCCACAGAGCCCCCTTCTAATCACCGCCGCTCCCTGGACCACAGCTTTAGAAATCAGGCACTAGCCCCTATTGCCCAATTAGCAAAGCAGTGGAAAGCTTAGGAACAGGCATATCTTCTTCCTCCCTAAGTGGCCACTGAATAAATGCTATATCCCCAGTTCACAGCCCCTTTTTACATTGCTGGCGTTACCAGTCCTTTGTGTACCCACATGCTGTTACTTAAATTGCTTCCATGTTTTCATTACTTGCCCTCTGTGCTGTGTGTATTGAAACTCCTGCAAGAATGCTGAAGTGGTATTTCAAAGCATTAGGGACTGCTGGAGATGTGGCTGAAATTATTATGCAACGAACTTCAGTGATGATCAAGTCCTGATAGAGTTTGCCCCTCCTCAGGGAGAAAGATAAATTCAGGTGCTACTCCATGAGGTGCAGGACAAAGGCTCCCACCCACCAGAGACACAAGCAGCTTCGGCTATGCTCAGCTCTCCATCCTTATACACCGGTCTGCGGAGCCTGTATACATGCCCTGCATCCATAAGCGAGGTGGTAAGCTCAAATAATAACGCTGCTCCCATGTGCCGGGGACATGCGTACATCAGGCCAAACTCCTCTGGCAAAAATCCATGGAGTACAGTGGAGTGATGCCAGCTGAAGATTTGACCCACTGGTTTAAATGCATTGTTCCCTGCTGCTGCTGCCAATAGTTGCTTTTCTGGAGCTTGTGCTGATTAAAGCAACAGGCAATCAAACAGCCTAACTCTGAAATATCAAAACCGACAGAATCATTAAAATGTGACAATCGCCTTTTTTTTTTTTTAACCACTACCGCAGCACTGAACAGTTCTGCAAGTACACGCATGAGGCATCTGCATGCTCCTCTCTCATGGGGAAACCCATAGGTGGACCAGACAAAGTTCCCGTCTCACTCTTCCCCAAAAGAACTCTGTACCTGCCATGAGACACACGAATCGGCCACGAGAGCAATCGCGCTGCCAACACTGGAGCCCTTCTCCCACTGATTTCCAACCCTCTCCTGCAGTGTTTTTCATCACCCCATGACACACGATGTTCACAGCCAAGGTCCTGATCCTTCAGCCCGCAAGCTAAGAGGCAGCTGTGTACAAAATCCCTTTGGCTGCAGGACTGCCAGCTATTTACCATCCTGGTGGTACAGGCTGCAGGTCTCCGGGCATTGAACCCCTTGAGATCACAGCACTGGGGTCTTCCAGATCCCTGCTGGGGACGCCTCTGCCGCGGCCCCAGCTCGGCAGCTGCCACGCGGCAGCCGTTGGGTGTTATGCTAATGGATGCACCGTGCGGCAGCCCTCTCCCCATCTGCTCAGAGCATCCACCTGCTGGGTTGGGTGGGGTGGGTTTTTTGTTTTCTTCCCTTTTTAATGGCCAGATTAGGCCAGTGCTGTTCCAAAGTGCTTCCAGCCTGTGCACGGGAGTAACACAGCACCAGCCAGCTTGGACCTTAGAGTACAAGTGCAAGCTGGATGCAGCCACGTTTGGGACATTATCTGCTTCTTCCAACTCCTTTTCTTTCTGCAATTAAAGACTCACCCTGAGTGTAACCACACTACAAGGTGCCTTCGTTGGTTTTTGGGTTTTGGGGTTTTTTTTTCTGTTGTTGGAGCTGGGGTTTTTTGCAGAGTTTCCTTATAGTTAGTTTTATTTATTTAACCTTTTTGAATGGGCACACAAAGAAACAAACATGCTTTCCATACCCATCTGTCTGGGTCATAGAAATGAAGGCAATCATATACTCCATGGTCCATGCATGACAGGCCCTAGTTTGCAGATCTTTTCTTCTGCCTGTACAGCCACGGAGGGGTTGCTTGTGACACTTCTGCTGTCCCTGAGCATGGTCTCACACAACTGCTAGTTCCTCTGAGACTTCTGCCAAGTGTTCAGGGTGGAAAGGGAAGTGGGAATAAAACATTGCTTGGTGCTAAGAAGACAGACCATCCTTCTCAATAAGTGAGATTATACTCTTCTCAGTGTGTAATAGGTCCAAACCTCTGCTGTGCCAAAAAGAGCTGTTTTTTTCCATGCACATGGAATATGCCTTTTAGCAGGATTCTAAGAAAAAATCTGCTTGATTTGAGTTTGGGTTTCTTTCAAGTTCAGCTTCTAAAAGAAGTACTCTCAGAGTGAGCAATGTTAATCTCCCTGGGCTCTGCCTTGAGTCAATAGGAAATGTTGACACTTCAAAAAGTTATTTCAAGCTATCAGAATTTTGGTCTAAGTCAGTCTGCAGAGGAAACTGTCTCCAGGGATAGCCATTGGAAATCAGCTTCCTCAAGGCTGCAAGTTGTTCTTCGAGCATCCATAAAGTCTATAAGGTATGGGAGAAGTGGGGACTTCCTGCACAGTAAGGGATCCAAGCTGCATGAGCAAGAAGACAAGTCATGCCCTGAGCTCTGGTGAGTGGGTGTCTAAAATCCAGGTGAATTTGTACAGGTTTTGGAGATACTCATGAGTCTTTCATCAAGTCTGGCTTCCTGTCTGAACTCATTATGGTGCCCACGTATTACTAAGGAGGCAGAGGTGAAGTATTTGTATTGTGATGAAGCTTCAACCCAACCAAAATTCTTTTGTCTATTGCATAGGACAGAATACACCAATACACCCAAAATAACATGGGTAGTCAGTACATGTCCCTCCCTTGACCAGTCCTGTTTGATACACTTGAACTAAATCTGTTTCAAAAGCTAAATGTAGGGAACATGACTGAAAAATCAAGACAACACGAAAGCAAAAGGGCGTTTGTGAAAACAGCTCATACAAAGAAAGGGCTGTCTTTCGTTTTGCCTCCTTCTTCCTCTCCTTCACTGAATGAAAAAATAAAAAGATCAGTTTTTACCCAAACTTAAAGTACCAAAAATTTCTCTCCAGAAGGATATTTCAAGAAAATGATACGCATCTGGGAGAAAATGAGACTTATAATGGAAGTATTTTCTGAAGCATAAGTATAGTGTTGCTAGCACAATGCTGTAATCAAGAATAATGGAGCCCTTCGCCCGGTACACAGGAATGGATTCAATTGTTCACCGTGCACATACCTGTATTTTAAAAATGTAGTCGAAAGCTTTAACTGCCAAAAGGCTCAAGCATTAGCGCTCAGACACAAAGCAGTTTAGAAGTGGTCTCCTTCATTTATCACTCATGTAATGATTAATCTTAAATCTCAATTACACACAAAAATAGAAAAGGCTCAGCTGAACTTTTGATCCCTTCTGAATTGGTTCACCTGAGGGATAGTTCAAGTTCATCCCCACAGCGTACATGGCAGTGCAAGATGCAATATCCACTTTGTATTACCTCCTTCATGACCAAGCAGGGCTTTGCAAACTTTGCAAAGGTTATGCCTTGGATGCAAACTAAGCAGGTTTAATCCTACCCTCTCGCTCTGCTTTCAGGAAAAAGGGGAAATATGGGAAAGAATAGCACTTACCTTCTTTTTGGAGTGTGATCGGTCCTCCTCTTTAGCTGTTTTGCTATTTTTCCCAGCTCTGGAAAGCTTCTGGTCCCCAGACTGCTTGATGGTGATTTTGATCTCAGGAGGGCAAATATAGTTCTCCAAATTCTTCGGGGGCTTCTTAGCTCTCTTGGTGGTCTGGATCTTTAATTTCAAACTCCCCTCCGTGAAGTTAGCTTCCTTGATGGAAAATTCCTGCTCCTCCAGGCCGTCTCCTGCTACCCATTTCTCACTGTCTGCATTGGAAGTGGAATCCACGTCTCTTCCAGAACCCAGCTCATCCTCTTCCTCGGGTTCCAGCCTCTCACTGCTCACTGGGATCCCTTTCCCCGTGCCTGTTGCAGGCAGCATTGTCTCCCCTGTGCAGCCGGAGGCAGGCGGAGGCTTCGTGGAGGTGACAGCGGCTGGCAGAAAGTCTGCCTCGCCCCCCCTTTGCCGGGAGCTGCCCAAAGTCTCCCTGGGCTCCATAGCAATACTGCAATGCCCTGGAGTTTTATCAGAGGAAAGGGGAGCACGGGAAGGGATGAGGAGAGCAAGGACAGGTACGATCCCAGGGAACGAATGGTAACTGTCTGCTGAATTCAACGTCCCGATTGCCCAGAGGCTGCAAGGAGCTCAGAAGAGACCAAATCTGCCACTGCCAAAAGAAAGGAAAAGAAAAAAAGGAAGTTAGCACATGCACATATCTCAAACATGAGTGTGGAGATGACTGAAACAGGGTACACTTGGGCTTCTCCTGCAGCATCTCAAGAACCTTCCTTAAAGCAAAATGGGAACCAAGGCTGGCCAGAACCCCTGAGGGCTGGATCTGATATTGCAAAGCAGGGAACGATAGCCATGTGTAATGCTAAATTGATAAATGAGGGGACAACCAGCTCTCCACAGCCATGAACCTCCTCATTACTTCAAAGTGCTCGCTCTCACAAGACTTTTTAAAGGGAAGAAAAATAGAGGCAGATACTTGTTTGCCTCAGGTTAAACAATAACCCAGTGATCAGAGCAGAGAAAACATGGTGTTACCTATGAAATGGGCAGAAGAGTTTCAAATGCCTCATTTCCCCACTTCCCAGGTAAGAGAGTTGCCCCTGGATGCCAGCTATTCTTGGAGGGAGACTTTGCTTTGGATGAACTATTCATTACATACTGGGCCAGGCACACACTGTCTGCTTCCGAAGATGCTCCCTAGAATGTTAGAAGTGCAGGGAGATGCACTTGGGTCTCTTGCTGGACGTACCAGGGACTCGAGTGTTGATGGTAATGGAGGAAAGCTAAATTCAATGCTTTTCCTCATGCCCTTGTGTATCACTGCTCAAAGGCTTGGTTTACTGAAGACTCTGTTCTCACCCTTTCAAATGTGGGCTTTCTTTAAATCATTGTAAGTTGGTCACTTTGTGATAGAAGCACTCATATTTGGTACCATACAAAGTCTTGGCCAAAGCTAATGGGAAAAGTTGTGAATGTCCAGCTGAGGCAGAAGATGTACCACCCAGTGACACAGAAAGGGTAAGCCAAATACCAAACATTTGGTTAAAAGAACTACACATAGGGTGTTTTTAAAGGCATTGAGGTGCTTTCATACATCCTCCTTAAAATCCCTTATAGAGCCAACCCCCACCACCCATCATGGCAAGCCAGTTTAGACTACAAAATTAGCAGAGGAGTACCTCAGGGAGAAACAAAGGTATTTTCTGCTACTTTAGTAGAAACAGCTCCCTAGTGGGTCAGAGCAGTATCATTTCTGACATACAGAGAAGGAAACAAGAAGGCACTGCCAGGAATAGGTGCTGGAGATGCAGACTTACCCTTTCAGCAGTAGCTCCCTGATAGATTAGCTCTGCTACACTGCCAAACCCCACCCATCACAAACTGCAAGCAAGATCTGAGCAAAGCCAGGGATTTCCCAGGTCATTCTTAGCAGCAATAAACCGTAAGAGAGGAACAAAAATGATCTTACTACGTACCACCAAACCATAACAGCATCATCAGTGTAAACTGAAGCAGAGCTCACCAAGAAAAATCCCATGTCCTTATACCACTGGCCTCTTTCTGCTTTTTAAAATAGCTCACATGATCTTAAAATTCGAAAATAAGTAATAACAAGCACCTTTTATTAGTTATATGACTACATTTCCACTGGAGTGTGGCCATGGGTCACTTGTCTGACGCTGGCACATATGGCTACTAATGGAAAGTCCTAAGCAACCTAGAACTTCATGAAATCATTGGGAGACCTCCAACCAGGGCCCAGCAGACACAGATTCAGATAAGGTCCCCATAAATAGCACAAGCTGACAGCCCAAGCAGAGTGGGGGAAAAAAGATACTATCATGGATCTTGAGCTGCCATCTGGCCTCTGAGGCAGTTTCTGTAGCTCACAGAAACTGAAGTACAGCATAAAACCACTTATGCTTAAGTTGCACATCTTCTGGCAATAAGGAGGAGACTCATTTCCCAGAGCGGCTGGCACTGGCCTCATTTAAGGTGATCTTGAAGAACTAACAGATCCGAACCCTCCTGCACGCCTGCCTCACCTCACTCTGTGGTCAGCAAGACTCACCATTTTACCACCTGGGAAACAAGGATAACGCTTACTTCATTCAAACCCATTGCAGGGTGGGTTAGCTAATGCCCTTACATAGTTTTGAACCCAAGTGTTTACCATGTGGTAGTTACTAATTACTAACGCAATTAGTACATTAAAGCCACCCAGTTGCAAGGAGCTGCTCCACCTAATTGACCAACCTTGTGCCCTACCTCTCCTTTATGCCTGTGGAGGTGATGGGAATCAAGGTTACCTTCCTCTTCCAACCGGTCCAATCAAAAAGAAAAAAAAAAAAAAGGCCGTCCTATTTATCTGCCATTTCGCATTGTTAATCTCCTTGGAGAGGGACGCAATGTACACACACTCCTGGGCTGCAACACAAACACAAGGTGGTAAAATCTCGGTGGTGCAGCATTCCAGGGAGTTACTGCTCTGGTATGCACGCATGTACAATAGGCACTCTGTGCTGGCCTCCGCCCACAGGCTTTTAACCTCTCTCGATGCTGGCTAAAAAGAGGAGGCTTCTGGCAGACGGCATCTAGCTCAGCAGGCAGGGCAGCAGGATGAGTCTAAAGCCACCAACGGTGCAGGAAAGGAACCACAGCCACTGGCATAATGAACCAACCCACTTGGGACCCTACGCTGAATGGGAGTTTAAATAAAACCCATGGTTCCGAGGCAGGAAGGGTCTTTCAGGAGTTGAATCATTGGGCAATGTTTTATGGGGGTTGAATAAAAAGCCAAGTTTCTGCTTCAAAGTCTGGTTGTGGGTCTTGGACCCAAGTTCTGGGTCATGATGCCCAAACACTCATCCCTGCTTGGCCGTGTGCCTTCAGGTCAGTAGAAACAAGCCACAGCTGAGTAAAGTCATTGCATTACACCAGCGTCAGGTGAGTTCATGCCAAATCCACCTTAAAATCCCACTTAAAATATTGGCCTCCTGTTCTGCTGAGAGCCTGCAGATGATGATATCACCAGACCCGCAGGTAGCAACAAATAACCCTGCACTAAAATGCCATGCAGAATTAACTGGGTCATTGTTTCAGGTACCTCCTTACTCTCCTCCAGGGTTAATAGTTAAATGACTTGGGTGCAGGGACATTATACTTGTCTGTCTTGTTTGGGCAGGGTACCTGTGCTTTGGCTAATTAAGAAACCTCACTTCAGGCTTCTGAATGCATAACCTCTTTTGGAAACCTCCCCATCTCCCCTCGCCAGGCTGCCCACAAGCAGAAGTGCCAAAGGGACAGTGATGAACACTTTTCTTCCAGCATCTCTTCTGCTTTAGCTAACAATATGCAGCTCTTGAATTCTAGGGAGGAAGTGAATTTTCCAGGAGACCTCTAGCTCTGTTTTAAACACCTGAGAGATGGGGGCTGTCTAGACTTTTAAGTGCTTACCCAAACTGCCCTTCCAGGCCTTCGAGGCTCACCAGCATCAAGTCCCCATCAATAAGCAACTACAGAGGCTTTACCATACGAATTAAGCTCCCGGAGGAAAGTGTTACCGCTAGCAGGCTTCCTGCAGTCAAGTTAAATTTGAGGAGGATAATTCACAGGTGAATGACAACACATTTCACAGAAGTTGGCATTAGCTCTTAATTAGGGAGAGATTCACGCTTCCCCTGATAAGTACTGAGGAATAATCAAACGCCTGTGTGCTCAGCCTTGCTATGGATGCTCACATGTTTCTTATCAGCTCCTCTGGGTGCCTCAAACACGCTTCTGGAGGCAAAGGCCTGAAGTACAAGACCTCGCTTTGGGTCATACTAGATGCCTCCCATTAAGGGTTCTGAACGTGCTGCCTTCTCCAGCCTCAGGCAACTGCTCCTGCTTGCAAGTATACAAATGCCAGGGCCATAAAGTGATTAAACTGAAAATTTGCTGAGGACAAAAACAGATGTGAGAGCCCACAGCAGAAGGAAGAAATCCACCTATTTGGAGTGTTCTATGAAGTGAAAGTGGGCATAATACTTGTCATTTGCCCTGTGCACAGGAGCAACCACACTAGGAACAAACACTGAGTAGATAAATGCCAGCAGGCCATGTTCAGCTGCCCAGCATTTGTGCTGCTGCTCTGATTCGCTCAAGCACTGAGAGCACCAGCAAAGAACTTGGAGCAATATTAAAGAATGCTACCAAAATCCCGTATTACACTAATACAAACCATGACTGTAGCTACTGAAACCACTTCAGTTTTACCCATAGAGTCCAATGCCTTAAGATGGAAAAGAAAAAATTCTGTTGAACAGGTTCAAGTGAGGGGAAACTGAGGCAGGAGCCTGAGAGTGTCATAGTGAATGTGAAGTGGAGCCTATGTCTTCTTGAACCTCACATCTATCATGTTCCCTTTGGACCTCACATTCCCTCATGTGACATACAGTTAAATCCCTAATCTCTGCAAAATATCAGGCATCCTGGAAGCCTCCTTACACTCCAACTTCTTAAACCATTCACCACAAAGCACTGGAGACTATACAGCAATATTTAATGATTAGATATCACCTTTCACTCCCAAGACTCCTGGGTTGTTTCCTTGATTATATATGCCACCGCTGAAATGCAGCTGCCTCTGGGGCAGAGGCCAATGGACAACCCACATTACACCCAAGGGAAAGTTTTGGTCAGAAACCTGCTTTTATGAGAAGTGTCAGTGAAACTTCAGAATCCATCATGGGACATAAAAACCCAACAGTCTGGCATGCAATAAGCTGCACTGAACTCAGTTAACCCACATTAGGAATATCAAAGAAAAAAAAAAAACAACCCCTTAACCTATTACTTCATTATTGCTTTGCAAAAAAGCTAAGAATTTCAAGCAATAGGCATCAGATCACACTTCTATCGAATGGACCAGAGCACAGAAGATGAGGGGTAAGCCTTTCTTCATGTCAAATTAAAGGCTGTTCCTAAGGATGGGTAAAACTTGTGAGCCCATAAAGCCAGTATGGTGCAGACAAGTGACATAGTATGATGTAATACAAAGTTGGCTAGGATAAAATTAAACCACACAAAATATTTTTTGACAAATTTTGACCAGGGAAGTGAGTTTATACTGGATTGGTATCATGCACCAGTAGCGTATTTACTCTGCCGCTCAGAGCCCTGAAGCTAGATTTATCACATCTTTGGACCACAGTCTCAGTTACTTCCTGTGGCCATGATACTCTGAACGAACAACCCAGCTTTGGCAAGGAGCTGGAAAAATGACTGTGAAAGCTATTTTCCATCCACGCTATAGATCCCATAGGAAACACCCTCTCCCTTTCACCTGCCTTGCATCAATCAGGACAGAAACAAGGCAGAAGGACTTCCTCTTCAATCAAAACAAATGAACATCATCTCCTAGTAAAGAATCAGAGATGGCTTGGTGATGTTTAAATCCCAGCCGGGCACAGCCCTCGGCATCCTGCCCCAGGTGAACCTGCAGTGAGCAGCCTGGTGGACTGGATGATCTCCAGGCTTCCTTCCAACACCAGACGTTCTGTGCTTCCATGGTGTATTTTTTGGTTTCTTTCTCATGCTGGGCAAATTAGTCTCTCTACTGCATGTTCATTTTAAGCAGCCTGCTAGAATTCCCATCTATAAGATATACTTGGATACAGACATTTATAAAATAGGTGTGAATGTACAATGGACACAATACAAGATCCTCAACTGGTATGAATAACTCTTGAGTGGAATGACCATATGTACCATATGCCTGTAATGTGCAGATTATCTGCAAAACTAACCAACTAGGGTGTGTGATTCATGAATAGGGTGAGGTAGATGCACAGATGGTTACACAGAAGAAAGGTAGTTCCTCCCCGTGTGATCCCCCTGTCTCCGTCATTGCTTTTGTTCCAGTCATTCCACCTCTGCCTCTGATTTGCAGGGGTTGTGTGACGGCTTTCTCCAAAGAGAAGGGATACAAGGTCTCCCAGGTGTGGTCTATCCACATGAAAACAAGGAGCAAGAATTAATGGCAGTTATCAGAACTGTAGAAGGTAATCTTCACTCGTTTCCATTGGATTGTCCTGAATCTAAGTGCACCAGCATGACTGAGTAATGCTGACTGAGGGCTTTGCCTTGGCGTGCCCAAGACCAGAAAAAAGAGTCAGGAACAGCCACGCTGGAGGGGAAAAGACAAGATAACCCAAAGATCTCTCAGAGCCAGATGAGGTGCAAATATCCCTCCCAAGACAGAGAGACAGGAGTAAATGACAGCCTAAGTATATCCTTGATTATGGAGGCATGTAAGTGCACGCATTACACACACGTGTATCTGTCTTCTCAACATAGAGACATTAAGAGTAGATTATGGAAACATATTTGACTTCATAATTAGGTTTGAGACTCCATAATTAGATCAGATTGTCACCTTTCTATGTAAGTAACTAACTATCATACAGTGCTGAAGGGAGGGCTAACTGAATGATTAAACAACTGACATGGCTATAAATCATAAGGCCCATAAAAGCAATACTGCCCAAGGTACAGTTGTGGCAACAACCAGCGTAGCTAAGCACCCATCTGCAGTAGGAGGAGAGATGCCCATCACGTTGTCCAAGGACTTTTACAAGCTCCTGCCTGAGAACCGTGCCAAGGTTTTATAAATTTACTCACAACCTAAAGCTGTATCTGGGTGTTGAGGAAGGGAGTAGGGTCGTCAGACCTGTAAACACCTCCTCATGCTGGCTTCTCATCTCTAAAAGAGCAACCTCGTCCTACCTGTGCCCTCTAAGACAAATGCTGCTGTGGGTTTGCTATAAAGCTGGGATCAGTTCACTGAGTTTATATCTCTGAGTCAAGGAATAGTGTTTGATCCCAAAGAAATAAAGGGTTGCTGTGCCATTTTTACCTATCACTCTCATGAAGATTAGGCCTCTGGGACACTAGAAAGCAAAATGAGGTGCCAGCAGTGCTCCAGCTCATTACAACACAATGAGCCAAGCCAGGAGATTTGCCTACTTCATGTTAACACCAAGTTGCCGGGCTCCCAGACCAAACATCACTCTTGGCATGATGTGTAATCAAAAGTGACTCCTGAGATGATCCAAGAGAACACCCTGAGCACTATGCTGAGTGCAGCAGTGTGTGCCACTAAAAAGGTAGAACTTATTCCACTAGCAACAGCCATAAAAACCTTGGGGGAAAAGTGTCAATGTGCATGAGAAGAGGACTTCAAATGGTTACTCCATTCTAGCCAGCTCTTGCCAAGCACACCATCCCGGAGGTAGTGACAGCCACTCCAAGATACAAATGGAAAGTTTTATGGGTATTTAGGGAAAGGTTATTGGCACAGAGACCAGCTACAGAAAGCAAAACCCTGCACAATTCCATCATCTGTGTTACCAAACTTTCCTAGATCAACTCTGCTCTTGGAGAGCTGCCATCAGACACAGTAGCCTCCTCTTAACACCATTGGGCTAGGGCAATAGTCTCTCCTTCTCCCTCTGATCAAACATTTCCCTCTGCACCCTGAAACGTGTGGAAAATGATTTCTCTATATAAATCATTAACAAGAGGTTTGGTTTTATTTACTGCTGCTGTCATGGGACTCCTCCTTCCTCCTTTTCTTTTTTTTCTTCTCCCATTATTCCATTTTCGCTTGCATAAGTGCCAAATGCACCAGCTTTCCCTCCCTTCAGGAAAAACAAAGAAATAAACAAAATAAAACAACACATCTGATATAGGAAATGCATCAGGTCTTGGCTCAGCATCCATTCCTCAGAGCTGTAAGTGACGGCACAAGGAGGACCAAAAAGGCTTCCATCCAGGATCTATACTGTGCCCAGTCTAGAGGCTGTACAAACAACACATCCCGTGTTACTCAATTTTGCGTGTTTCAAATGAGGCTAGGAATAAGGAAGGCTGGATTTTGTCCATGCAGGCTTGCACCATGTGTTTTCATGCTGAATAAGCAGTGGCATCTTGCTTGGTGTTGTATAATGTACCAAGAACACCAGTATCAAGGGGGGAGTATGGGTAAGTAGGGTATATAAAGGGCATGCAAGAAGAAGAGCAATAATCTGGGGTATTTAGACAAAGGCATTGAAACTGTTTTGCCTTACAGAATATATCAGTCTTTCAGCTTTGAGGGAAGAGAGACTGTCTGGGTCAGCAAAACAAGAAATGCCCTGAAAGCCTCATGGATTGCAGAATAAAGAGCAGGAGGCAAAAGCAGCACAGGACACAAGTGAATGTGGCTGGATGTGCAGAGGGCAAAGAGCCGCCCACGCTGCCGGGACAGTGACGTCAAGAGGCATAAACGTTCATCAGGACCACACCAGTGAGAAGACCCGAGGCCAGGAATAAAGGCAAGATAACCAATGGTTGCTATGAGCAAAGGAAAGGAGTAGCTTTGCCTCTAATGAGGCTGAAAAGGAAGCAGTTACAGCAGTGCTGGGAGAACTTGAGTCAAATGGAGATAAGAGCCTGCTGAGTACCTGCAAGCCCAAAAGGCCTGACCAGCTGAACTACTTCACTGTGATCTCCGTGTGGCATTTCACACACTAGACTCTCTCCAAAGTGGCAAATAGGAATGGGAGCACCAGATTCACGACTCAAATCCCTCTTCAAGCAGGACCAGGACTTTGGGTTGTTATTCCCTTGTAATGCCACCGAATTCAGGAGGATATTAAAGGTTGGGATGGGGTCAGAATCTGGGGGAATCCAAGACCAAGTCAGTCATGGGTGGCCTCTCTCTTCATTGATGACATAGGGTTCTCTGTCTCCTAATATGAGTCCCTCACTCAGGTCCCAGACAAGCAAAGTTTGGTTTGTGGGCTCCGATGGGTCAAGAGACCACTGAACTAAAGCACCCATACCACTGATTCCCAGCCAGCGATGGATGCAGGTTTTCATAGGGTGTCAGTCCTTATCTATGGCCATGAAGCAGCTTATTTTTATTTTAGTTGTTGCTCACGTAATTTTTTTCATAGGTTTTTCTCATGGGGCCTGGGAGGTCTGTTCACTGAGCTAAGCCTGAAGAAACTGTTCTGCCCTGAAAGTCACACTTAAAAGGCAGAATATTTTAAGAGCAGATGTGTCTTCAACTCCAACAAAACTCTGGAGGAGTGATACCTACATTTCTGTGACTACGTTCCATGCCACAGACCTGGGATCTAATGTAAACCAACTCCTATGGCAAATGCCATTTATGACACTTATCCAGCAGGATTTCTAGCAACAGTGGCAGTCTCTTTAAGACAACAGATTAAAAGATCTCAATCAACTTTAAGATGCCTACAATGCCACATTTAAATTGTCATAGCTTCAGAAGCCATGACTTCCGTTTTTGTCCCCCTTCACACTCCAAAAGGAGACAGAGGTCTTCAACAAGCCCTGTGTTCGTATCCATTTATGAGCTCAAACTCCAGCAGGTTAGGCTGCTGCCTTGTTTAAAAGGATGTGGTTAGGATAATTTAAAAGGGAAAAGGGTTTTCTCTTCTTCCCCCACTCCCACTTTTTCTGAATAAATTGGGAAAAAAAAAAAAAAGAACACCTGACAGCTGGAGAGAATTTACTCACCCTTTCAGGAAGAAAATTGCCATCAAGCAAAGAGAAAGCATGACATTTTTCAGCCCATTACGTGAGGGTTTATGGAAGTTACAAGGTTGTGAATATGTGGGTTAATATTTTAAACTGTTTTGCAACATCAGGAATAATGGGCACGTATAATAACACTTTGCCCAGATGCATGCTGTAATACTGTGCATGTATACAATCCCATTCGAACACTTACTAAACTCCCCCAGTTAAGCTTCATGTCTCTGATCCCTTCTGAAAAAGAACTGAAAAATTCAGCAGAGAATTATTCCCCTGTACAGAATTCTGTTGAATCCCCACTATAGATGTTCACAGGAGGGTTTTAGAGAGAAAAAGGAAACAATGAAAAAGAAAAAAATAGAAAGAGAATAGAAAAAAATACCAGAAAGATTTCCTTGTCTAGCAAACTAATAGGATTTCAGAACAGTTTCAGAGGAAACCCCATTACATTCTCCAAAGTCAAAAATTTAACAAGACTCAAGAAGAGGTAGGCATGGATCACAGCATCACTCCAGAATACGCTGGGTCTGGAAACACACGGTTAGGTCAGTGTCCAAGTCAGAAATCACATCAGTAGTATATGCAGGATATGTGGATCCATATGGAGGAAAGACATGCCTGTAACGCCTTGCAGCTTGACCTCTGGTTTGAGTATCATCATTTTCTCCCTTCCATCTTAAAACCAACTTCCCCATCTGCTAAAATACAGGGACAGAAACAGAATGATTCATCATATACATATATATCTCTCAGTTTTAAAGGTTAAGGCTAACAAAAATTTCAAAGTAACGTAAAACCTCAGGCTTCCGATCTTTAACCCATCTCTAATTTGAGGTATTTCAGCCCTGAGTTACCCCATGCTTGCCTACCACACATTCTTTGAACAGCTTTCCCAAGCACTATTACAGGAGTTACCGTACTACAGTAGAGGAAACCTTGCTCTCCTTGCTGCCACATTCATAGAGCCTTTAACTGCCCAGGACTGCATAGCAGCTCTTACAGGAACTGGAATTCACTCCTTCAGAGGCAATGGAAAGCTAAATAAGTCACCCCCACAATGGCATTTAGCCACAACCCCAGCATGCCACTCTGACAGGCATTTGCATCCCGATATATCATGCACCACAGAGCCAGCCTTGGGCCATGCTGTGCTGAGGTAGTCACCAGGGCAGGTCAGAGCCTTGCCACCACCTTCTGATCTCACGTTCACATGGAAATCGGTCTCCTCTTGCATGGCTTTTCCACATGTTGAGATTGCTGTCAAGAAACTGCATCAGACTTCCCAGCCCTACACAGAGAGGACAACCCAGGCCCATCCTCATCATTTCCACAACTCCTTTTTTACCCTGAAAGACCCCTGTGCTGGATGTACAAATGCATGAGCCACACCACTGTCCCCCCTCCTAAGCAAGAATAAGTCTGACCCTGGGTCTGTGAGCAACACCAGTGATTGTATTCCCAATATACTTCTCTGGCCACCTTCCTGTTTTGTCACCTGTGCTTCAGCCCCATCACTTTCCCCTTCACATCTGAAGTCATCAGGGTACCGTCACACACTGTCAACAGCACATGGGTTTGGTGGACAGGCAGCCAGGTAAAGATCATAGAGATAGACAGGCCTGAGAACTCACAACAGTGTCCAGCTAGACTGGGAAGTAAACTACAGCTGTAAAGATCATAATCAAGCTTGGATCAAATCCTCCCAGTCCTCAGGGTGTTTGAGGTCCAGAGTTTTGATTTGGCCTTTTATAGAAACAGGTGACTAACCTGAGAACTCCTTGAAATTTTCCATTTCATAAAAGACAACAAAAGCTTAAATGAAATAATGTTAGAAGATTGTTTTTCATCTCCAGCTGCCCCACAGCTTACGGGAAAAGCTCATCATTGTGTTTGGACAGTCTGTGCTGCAAAGTACATCCAACTCCAAATGGGCAAAATAGCCCCTAACTCCGCTCCCTCTCAAGAGCTCATAAACAGAAATTACCACCCCCTACTTCCTTCACACATTT
>NW_010231173.1:0-7778 GCF_000690775.1 Eurypyga helias
GCTCAAAACCTCGTCCAGCCTGGCCAGCGTTGGGGCATCTATAGCTTCTCTGGGAATGCCAGTAGACATACAGACGTTGTGGACCTTTTCTAATCTGAGGATTTTCTAAAGCACAGCTATAGATTATCCTAACTTGGAATGAGAGGAATGGAATAGGTTACTTCTGAAAGTCACGTACAACTTCCACGATGCAGGGTTTGATGAGAGCATGTGCAGAAGAGACAGGAGCAAAGAAACCCAAGGAAAAGAGTAATACGTGCTGTATGACTGTGGAGCCCCTGAAAAAATTATGGCACAAGCAACTGGTACTCTGAAGGAGACTGTCAAACAAGATGTTAGAAACTCAGAGGGTACAGGTACAGTCAGCAGAGCTGGCTCATGTATTTATGAATGTATTTTTAAGATTTTATCGAGGGGAATAGGGAAGTAGTTTTGCGACAGTAAATGGGAAGGAAATCCTGAAGAATTTCCAGCAATGCCAGAAGATTTGTGGGGTGTGTGCATGTGGAGCATGAGTTTTGGCTTGTTGTACAGGAAGTTATGGTCATGATGGCCTCTGTCAGCCCTGAAAATCTATGAATGTGTAATTTCCAAGATAGCTTTGAAAATCTCTCCTAAAAGGCTCTATTTGCTCTTTGTAACCTTCATAATAAATTGAAAAGACAGTCCTTCAGAGAAAAGTTTTTTTTTCTCAGTCTTATAGTCTCATTTATTTCCATTTTTCATCTAAACCCTGCTGCTGTAACAGATGTTGATACAACTTTTTGTGTTGAGAGTTTCAGGCACAGCACTGGTTTGTTGCCAATTTGATAATATATTAAATTAATAATTATTATTTTTAAATTAATATTCTATGGTATTTTTGCTTTTCAGTCTTTTTCTTCCTCTGCGTGGTCCCCTACAATTGCTTTGACAAGGACTGCAAGCCTTTGTAATAAAACGTTGCAGTAAACATTCAGCCTGTGTTTTAAGTTAAGCAATAAGTTTTCTGCATAATTTATAATGTACTTGTGATGTTACTATTAGTGATTTACAAGTACCAGAAATATTTGTGGAGCTCCACCTCTGGGCAACGAAATATTACAAAATAGGTACTTATCTGAGGGTTGTGAGGAAGGTCTGGATCCATAAGTCAGGGAAAAATACACATTTCAGAATATCACATTTTGGTTTGGGTATTTTGAAGTCACAAACTATTCTTTCATTTGATGTTTCAGCTTTTGCATTTCATGTAGATTATAATGTTGTTGGTAATTAGAAAAGTGTGGGCTGAATTAGTCTTTTTAAAAAGCCAAACATCAGTCTCAGGATTGCTGCCAACACTGCATGGACGTTTGATGTGTGAAAGGTACACACACATTGTTACATGCTAATGAATGCTAAAATTTATCTCACAGATTTTCTAAGTTAGTACTTTTTCCTTCTGCTAAGACATTGCAGCATATGAGCCTATGCTATGCTACAAAGTCTTAAAAGTTAAAATTTTTTCAGTTTTTTTCCTGTGAAAAACAGCTGAAATATTACCAAACTGGAATATGCTTGCACTGCTCTAGACATATGCTCCTGCACTAATGATCACTTCCTGCTATGAGATTAATCAAATATTAATAAACTAATAACGAATGCCAGATCTACAGAACTGTCAAGCTTTCTTTTGGATTAACAGCACTTTTCATTGAATTATCTGTGAAACTACCTTATGGTCCAAAGCTGGTTATTAGTTTCTGAGTATTCTGAAGTATCAGCAAAAAAGGCAGACATGAAAGTAATAGTCTTCCTTATTGAAGTATTCTGTATGAAACACCTACCTGGTTTCCAGGCTCTTAAAAATCTTTTTGCTGTTTTTGGTGGATTTTGGCTGAAATTTGCATCAAGCTTTCAGATAGGAAACTAATTCATTTCAAAAAAGTGTTGGTACAATACTACGGAGCTCTTGTATGATTCTGCTAATTGTGAAGTCTACCGTATATTTTGCATTTAGTCACGTTAGTTGTGCTGGTTTTACTGCCCAAACTGTCATTTAGGCAGTAAGGAATTGGGTGAAGCTAGAGGGATATGAGACCATTGGTTCGTTGCATAGATTGATAACCTCAAGTTCCCAGCACACCAATATATTGTCAGTCGCATGGCAAAAGTACATGGAATGGGTAAACTCTTACACTGCTAGTGTGGCTGAACAGATAGGGTAGCAATCAGGAGGCGTAAATGGACTGAGAAAACACTCCTGCTAACTTGCCATGGGCAGTGCACACTCTTGAACTAAGCCTCTGCTAGTACTGGCCTCCAGACCTTATGGGCTTTTGTCACTCATTTAGCCTTCAGCCTGCTTGGAAACTGTCTGTTCCTTTGAGTTCTCTGGAGGGATGTGTCTACGCCATCCAGACAAACTTGGGAGCTCTCTCAAAAGGCAAAGCCACAGAAAAAACGAGGAACTAAATGATCCTAGCAGTGAAAGGCAAATTGCAGTATGCAGACCTTCCTTTGGACATGTCTGACGACTCAGAGGCTTGGCTGCGCTGTGTTCTGCATATGGACTTCAGCCTTCTTTGGAGAATCTAGGAGACACCCCTGTGCCTGACACAGAGCATGGTACTCGTCTCAGTCTGCTGCTTTGTGAGGTTTGTAGAAAGATGATGGGAGGAGAGATGAAAAATTAACCTAGCCAGGCAGATCAGCGAAGTCCACTCCAGTGATCAGTGAGGAGAGAGACTTTTACTCTGCTGCTCCAAATTTGTCATTAGTACGTTAATGAGGCCCTGATAGCCTCAGGTTATTGAGAACTGGTGTCCTGGGACTTGTTTCAGGTATCTTCTGAACATCCTAATGATGTTTTTATCTGACTCAGTAGTGAAGAAACCTGAAAGGAGTGGCAGGAACTGCAATCCCAAAAGGCACTGTGATGGTGCATACTCCCATATTATGAGCAGATATTGATAGACCCTCAGAAGTCTTTGGCATGGGATTTTGTCTTTACTATGGACGATCGTTAGGTACATTTCCTAAGTAGGTAAGAGTTGTGATGTGGGTAGGATGGTATTTTGTGCATTCCTAGCGGCTGGCTCTTATGGTCTGTGCTGACATTCAGCCTCCTTCCCCACGTCTTTGAAAGCTGTTTTGCATATGGTCCTCTGAAGTACAGTTAAGTCATGTTTGGCACTGATTCTGCTCCCTTTTTTGCAGACCCATTGGCCTGAAGGCACCCACTGTGTAAGGATGTAAGAATTTTCAGGATTGGACTCCCTATTCAGATGGTAACATTAGGATAGGACAGTGATGAAAAAGGTAAATTTATACAGTAATGATGTTATTTGTTTGAGTTGAGCTGACAATCTGATTTTGCTGGGGTACTTATAACTTCGGAATGTCCCATGAACCCGTAAGGTCACCTGCTTGCTTGTTGCAGCTTTAAGGGTTCAGTATATTTATTGTTTTAAAACAACCCTCATATTTTTCTTAATTATTACTTGTCTTAATGCATTTTGATTATAAAAAAACAAACACCACCCCCACCCCCAAGCCAAACACCCACCCCTCCAAACAAAAACCTCCAGAGTCTGCTGAATTAACCTCTACCAGTGTAGTAACATTTAGACTACACCTATCATGTTTGTGGTGAATAGAATAGTTGAGAAATGAGAATGTCAGAGGAAGATTGAGAACTGACACACTCATTTTTAATGAAATTATGCACGACTGGGATGTATTAGGGAGTTTGTAAATGACTCAAATTCAGACTTTAAGTACAGAGAAGAGATGACCAAAAATCGGTACATAATGCAGTAGAATTACAAGGCAATTCGGGTATTTATTGTCATGAAAGCAATTTCTGGCTCCTTTGTATTCCATAGGTATAAGTTGAGGGCTTCATTCACTGCCTGCTGGGATTTAAAGAGAAGCCACAAATGTTTCCCTTATTCACTGGTCTTGTAATTTAAATAGAAAAATCACTATGCATTATCATTGCTTTGCAGTCTTTTATCTAATTATTTAGGCCTTTTCTGTAACTGAGCAAGTTGTACTGATAACAGGCAGGTCAAGTTGTAACTTCAAGAGACATTAATAAAGTAGTTATTCATTCTGGTGGTTCTTTATGCTGATAGAGAGCCAAGCCTGGATATGAGGAACTGTTCTGAAAATCATTACCCTATTCTAAAGAACCAGCAGCTTACCTCAGCTCCTGTTGTTGGGAGTTGATGGGAAGAGGAATCGCAGGACGACAGACTGAGAAAATGCAAAGAA
The DNA here is from genome assembly GCF_000690775.1 of Eurypyga helias. Taxonomy (NCBI): domain Eukaryota; kingdom Metazoa; phylum Chordata; class Aves; order Eurypygiformes; family Eurypygidae; genus Eurypyga; species Eurypyga helias. Next base: position 4,240 of record NW_010231173.1, read on the forward strand.
ATTGCATGTGATACAGGGAGGAAAATACCATTTTGCAATAGGTTACAGCAGTAGTTGTGGAGATTGTTTTATCAGAGCACTATCATGTAATTTATGATTAATGTGATAATTTAGTTGTGGACACTAGAGTTTCCATCTTTTTTTTTTTTTTAATCAGAAACAGTAAGTTTTTGATCTGTATGAAGCTTCTTCAGTATAAGATACCTTTTCAGGAAGAAGCTTCATGGGGGATTATCGTTTACCTTTGGCAGTTTCTGGTAGCTCTGGGCCTAAACTTCTGCTAAATAAACTTTTCCCCCATTTTATCAGCTGAAAAGGGTATTCCCATAACAGGCAGTGGTAGGTGGGTCTCAGAGAAGTCAGCTCACGCATCTTCCCGTGCTGCTTTGTGGAGCATGGTGAGTAACAGGGAAGTTAATGTTCTACTCCGAAGTCAGACTGTTGTTCAGAGGCAGTCTGGAAACCTCATTCAGACTAAACAACTTGTCATAACTACTGGATTCTTCCAAACTGACATGTGGGAAGACCAAAAAGATTATGTGTTTGGGTTTTTTGGATGTTGCAATGGCAACATGGTTAAAGATAATGGTTCATTATCTTTAGTCAGACTGCAGAAAGAATAATTTTAGACTTACATATAAGAAAAATATGAAAGGTGAGGAATTCTGAAGTTTTATTATGAAGTCAGTTCTGAGACTGTGATGGAAAAACCAAATACACAGCTAATTATCTACCTTTTTCTATGCATGTCAAGGCTTGCCTTTATCGAAAATTCTGAATAAATGCTGAAGTCCATTTATAAATCTAAAGCACTTGGGCATAATGCTATGTCTTACTACTGTTCAAAGTGGCTAAAACTTAATGAGTGGCTGAATGTTCTACTGATACATTTGGGTTTACTAATTGGAGGTTAAACTACTGTTCTTGAACCGTTTTGACAGTGGAAGGCTTCATTCCCTAAGCTCCCACCTGAAGAGGCAGGATCTGCCCTCTGGAGAGCCCTTCAGGCTGAGACCTTCCAGGAGCCAGCTGTTTGTGGAGATCCGAGTGAGTGAATTGGTACCGGACAGTCGGAAGAACTGGTGTTTAGTTTCCATCCTGGCAAACTCTGCCACAGTTGAACATCATTCAATTAGTATCGTAATAGCAAGTTGTTTCTAATGTCTGCAGGTGAGGTAGCCAGAACATAGCTCCTCTGTGCTGCCTTGATCTTAATTTCAAAACAGTTTAAGAATGCAGAAGTCAAGAACAACAGCAAATTAACAGTTGTCAATTCACTGCCTTAGCACCTGATTTTATTGTTGAATTAAAAAAGCTCTGGCAGCTGCAACTGCCTCTACCAGATGTTGATAGAAGCTTTTATGATAAATAGTCAAGAGTGTGTCAGATGATGTAAGGAACATTAATTTAAAAAATAAAATCATATTCTTGTCAGAACTGATATAGAATGCAGTGAAATATCAAGGAAAAGCCTGAAAAGATGTTTTTTAAAACAAATGCGTATAGGATAGGCTCATTTAAAAGAGATTTTCGTGAACATCAACTTGCTAGGTCTTACAAACATGATGCGGGTTTCAAGCAACCAATTCTTCTCAGATACATTGACTCATCTCCTCACTTTCATGGGTGACATGAAGAAATGTGGTTTATTGTCATAGGTGTGGGACATTTCACCTGGATGGTACTGCTTTCACTGTCTCATAGCCAACTAAACAGTAAAGAAAATCAGCATATATTGAACATTGTCTTTATACCCATAAGAAGATTCTTATAACATGTGTTTTCTTATAGACACGTACATACGTGCATGCCTTGAAGGTGATTAGAGGACATTTGCATATTCCGAGACTCCCATTAAAACCAATAGGATTTTGATTATGCAAGTTAATCGTACACGGAACTTTCATTAACCGAAAATAGGCTGTTACGCCTGGATTTTATTTTCATTATGTGTGCTTTTGGTGATGTGCTGTGCATCTGTGAAGGAACTTCTCGTCCCTTACTTCTCATTGGCTAGGCGTAGGAAGGGTAGCAGCAAGTTCCAGCAGTGTTTCGGTTAGATTCGTCTCTGCGGTGCCATTGCCCAAAAGGCTGTGCTAGGCTAGAGATTGGTGAGGAAATTGTTTCTCTATCACTGTTAATAACATAATGCATACAACAGAATCCCCTATTTACCACTCTTCTCTCATAAATTCTGCTTTATCCATAATCTTTTCACATTACTGCAGAGGTCTAGGTACAGCCACCCAGTTCGGCTGTGACTTCAGCTGTTTGGCAAAGGGCTGTTCATTGGCAGTGAGCATGGATTAGTCCCTCTATTTTCAAGATAAAATTTGGCTATCAAAGAACAGTTTTGCCATCTACCTACAAAGTAAATTTTTACTTTACTATTTCTTAGCAAGCAGTAACTGAAAATCGGTGGCTGCTACCATTCTTCAGCTAGGTTAGTTTATTTGTTCGCCTTCAGCCAGGCACAAATTGATTCTGCAAGTATAACACAACTAAAACTAAAAGCAATTACTTTTTGGGTAGCACACAGGAATCAGTTAGGACATTGCTTAGTATCAGTGTGCTCCCTGGCCCTCATAAGGCACCTAAAGGCTACTTGCTGTCACAGGAGGCATCAGTTATGAGAAGGGTTGGCCTCTTAGCCACATGGAAGATTCATCCTGAGTTGCTGTCTCCCACCAGGTCCATCAAAATGGTAGCACTGACAGCGTGTCCTGATTACCCGACCAGCCTCCCTGGTTTGCTTCCTTGAGGAGTTTGTACTTTTGCGTGCTGGTATTTTTCCTTTTGAATCGTTTTGCTACTAATGATCCATGGTCTGCCCAGTGCTGCCTCTACTTGTAATTTTACCTTTCTTACTGTTGTATATATAGGCATTCACACATCCCTAGAATATCTCAGGATAACTGCTAGGAAAACTCTCTAGGTTTGGGACTAAATACTCTTCCTTCTGGAACAAGTATTTATTTGTCTTTTCAGGCAGGATAAGAGACATATATTGAAGTCATCAGATCTCCCAGCATTCTGCTAAATGAAAGAGTCACCTCTCATGTTTGAAATCAGGACAAGATAGTTTAAAAAAATCCTAATGAAATTTAAGACCAAAAATCAGTAAAACGATATTTATTTGAATTCACATCAGTATATTCCATTGAGTAATAGCCTGAAAATAGAAAACTTTTTCCTGTACAAGTTCTGAAGATTAATATTTTTTCTCATCATTTTTCTGTCTTGTAGTTTAATAATGGCACCTATGAGAAAGAGGGGAGTTGGGATTTGATGGTAATATCTCCCTTTAAATGATTTATAGTGAATTTTGATGCTAAAAGCTAGGTAATTCTCTGTGCTGGGTTCAGTCAGGAAAGAGTTAACTCTCTTTACCGTGGCTGCTATGAAGCTGTGTTCCTGGATGCAGGGAGCAGCACTGATAAGTTCTTAGCTGGCGCTGGGCAATGCCTGCACTGAATTCAAGGTCTTTCTCCACTCCTGACGCTGCAGCTGCGTTCCCTGCGCTCCCTGTCTCGCTACAG
>NW_010231174.1:0-1302 GCF_000690775.1 Eurypyga helias
TGGCCGCAGTGTTCCGCACCCTTCCAATGAATTAGTCACACCTCTCCAGGCGCACAGACTCCTCCAAAACATGCCAGGATGGGTGCTGTTTTACGGACTTGCACACGCTGCCAGTGTGATGCTGCAGGCTTGCAGCAGAGTAGGGCTGGAGAAACAACTCCCCATGGCTCTGCTCCTCCCCGGGTTCCCTGGGTACAGAGCTTCACCAGCAGTTTTTCCACAAGCTGGCCTTCTCCACAGCTTAAACCGCACCGTAGTTCTGCTTCCCTGTTTTATCCAAGGATCTCCTCAGTTCTTCTTCACTCCCCTTCATTTCCATGCCATCTGCACACGGATCCAGGGCTCAGAGAGCAAGGTGCACTGCACCCTTCCGTTTGTCTGAGGAAAAGAAGTATTCTCCACATGCGTGTTGTAACGAAATACTCTTTGCCTTTGACACCTGTTCCTTTCCAAAAGACCGGTAAGTCTGTCAAAGCTGATATATTCCTCCAAAATATTTCAGTTTTGGTAAAATATTTTTTAGAAAACTAAATACTTGATATAACAATGTTTTCGTTACACCTACGAGTCAAACGTAATCCCATAACTCAAAAACTTAAGTGAAAACGTGTTTGCTTGCAAAGGCACAGGAATTAAATACCATTCCCCTTCTACTACATCTCTTGCTCCCCTCATCTTCAGTGAAAAAATCAAGGAATTCTAGGAGGAGACAGTTCACTCTCGAGGCAGAGGTTCAGGGGAAGACTAAATCTTGCTGATGATTCTTCTTTCCTCCGGATGAGCCTTTTCTTCCCTTACAGTTCCTCCTTCTTCGTTTGTGAAAGGTGAACTAGGGGAGAAATAACGCAGCCAGTGTGTAAGTAGAGAACATGACTGACCTGTCAGAGAATGGTTTCAAGAGTGACCTTCAAATAATTATTGCTAGTGAGGAAACTTTATTTTCAATGGCACATTTTAATTTTAAACTTCTTAGAAATTAAAAGAAAACCTGTTGGGCTATTTAGAAGCCCTTCTGCCCAGCTGTGTCAGACGCAGCCATTTGTTGGCAAAGGCCCCTTTTCAGGAGGCATCTTAAGAGCCCTAATAAATTTCCAAGTACAACCACCGTAGACTCTCCTGCTGTAACCTACAAACTATTGTATTTTTACCCACATAAATCTTAAAACAACAGCAAAGCAAAGACGCGTGTACTTACTCTTTGCTTACACAGAGCCTAAATAGATAACACAGACAAAACTGTGTTGCAACTATCTACCCCGATGAAAAGCTGAACTGGTTGGTTTTCCATCTCAGCAGTGCAGA
>NW_010231175.1:0-3857 GCF_000690775.1 Eurypyga helias
GGCAGAAAGTTTTGAAAAATCATCAGATGTTTACTATGTCAGGCAAAAAGATCTCACCAGAAAAAAGGAAGGGGATATCATGATTGTGTTTTAGTACAGTGGGTACAAAGCCTGTGTGAGTCAAAATCAGCTGCATGAAAATACTGCTGAAATTATTCTAATGGCTTTTTGTTTGTGAAATAAGCTACATTTCCCCACTATATCTGTGTTTTTCAGGCTGCCTTGGCCCACCTGGAGCAGCCCAGTGCCACTGTCAGTGCATTTCTTTGTGTTTGGATCTGGTCCCACAGGGGAACCATTTCACCAGCCTCTGAAACCCAACCCTTCTTGCATGAAATACAGCTATTGTTTAACAGATCAGAGCAACAAGCTGAGGGCAGGAAATGAAGAATAATGTCTCCACTTGAAACAGCTAATTATACTTCTGTTGATCTAGTGTTAAACTTTTCTGTTATCATTGGCTATACAGTACTGTGTATCTTGCCTGTGCTGAGGTTTTCACCTTGGGCTGCAGCCTGTGTTATGCAGAAATGTGGGAGAGCCTTATTCAACACCAGCTGCGCCATGCAGTTCTTTAAGCACTGCTTGACAGTATAGCTGTACTTTCAATATCAGATTGCCTTTGGTTAGGATGGTGCGCCACACATCCAAGAATGCAAGGAAGTTTTAATGCCCCCTTGGGTAAGTATCGTCAGCTAGAAATAAGGTCAGTCCAAGCAGGGGACAACCAGAGCCAGTAATTTCAGTAGCAATATCCTCTTTTTTACTAGAACTTCAGAAGTCCAGCACCTTTTTTTTTTTTTTTTTGTCTTGAAGTCAAGAATTGCTTCCTATAATAAAATCTGAAGAGGATGTCTTAATTCAGGTAATCAACACTAACATCTCCATGACTAGATTAGTTTAGCCAGCAATAAAAGAAAATTGTAGCCAAGTCACTGAGTCCTTCTTAGGGCTGGACTCATACACAGGCAAAATATGGAGGTAATTTGTCCTGAAGCCATCTAAAGTACACACAATTTCACAATAAAATTTAGTCACTTGACTTTTCTCTGGTGCCTTCCCACAATTATCTGTTTATGCCCAGAAAAGCTTGGTCCTTTTGCCCTCATTGTAAAATGAGGATGGGATCCAGAGGTTGTCCAATCCAGGGAAATAGAAACCCTAGCTTTAGTTCCTTCTGGCCCACACTGAACACAGCACCAGAATTCAGTACTGTGTATATGTGTTAAAAACAGAACTTAGATGTAATATCCAAGTGCGCTCTAAAATGAAGGCATACAAGATGCATATACATAGCTTCACAGTTCCAGCTATGAACAGCCATATATTTCAGTGTACCGTCAGGTGCAGACTGGTAAGAAAACTCAGAAGAGCTCCCATAAAGAGCAGTGTTCAGGTGTCAGGTTTCCAGGAGTTGTCCAAGAAATATGTTTGGGTGAGAAACAGAACTATTCATTCAGGTTGAAATTTGAAACCCTCATAATTTGACGAAAAGAGACTGCTTCATATTGTTTTGGTTTTGAGAAGCTGGATTTTCATTACAAACTCATAATATGTTGTTCACATGCTGCCTGCCTTTGATAAAGAGAACATTTTTTGAATGACAGAAAGTAAATTCCCCCTCCCAGACCTTTAAGAGGAGCAGCAAGACAATACGTCTGTTCCCAAATTTTAGAAGAAACTTAGTTTTATTTTACTCCACTCTGCAATGCAGAAGGACAATTATGTAAATCTTTGCAGAACCAAGGTTTATATATGTGTATTTTCAGTATTGCTGCTTATATCCAGGTCTGACTAGCACTGCACTGGTTTCTGACTCTGTACAACACCTGGCATTTGTTACTACTTCTATATTAGTATACTGAACAGGGCCTGGTCATGATGTTAAATTATTGGCACAGTTTTGATCAAAAGTAATACTCTTCCAGATAATGCCTGGACGCAGTTTTCAGGTCTTAGCTAACCCAAAACCCAACAGCCTGTTTTGAGGCAGCCACACAGTTTTGAAAAGTAAAAGAGTTCAGCTGGCTGATCATGAGCTCACTCATATCAGTAGGCCACAGAGACAGAGAAGAGCCCTGGTCCATTATATTTACTGGTATAAATGTAGCCCCAGAGTTCTGCGTTGTGGCTACACAAACATGGTGTTAATAATAAATTACTGTTTTCTCAATTCAACTGCTGTGGGAATAACAGCTATTCACTTTGCAGTTTTAACAGCAGACTCAGCAGTCACCATGCTTTGCATTAGCACAGTGAATGTAGTTATCAAGAAGTTTGATTTGTCTTCTGTAGAAAGGTTAACAGTCAATTTGGATAGCTCTCATCTTTGCTGAAGATGTAAGTAGCCAGTGAAACATAATAAAAACAAAAGAAAGAGAATTTTATTCAGTGTGACTGCATGACGGATGAATAACACAAGTATATCTCTTAGCCAATAGGAAGAAACAGAGACTGACCAAAGGTTATTGCTTACAGGCATGAATTTATCCTCTGTGATGAAAAGTAACTAGATCCTACCAGTTTAAACTTTGAAGTCTTCCTGAACCTGTAGGATTACAGATCTGAACACATCTCTACCTCTAGTTGGCACATCACTTTATTTACTGCATTTTTTATAATGCAATAGCAAAAGGAAGAAACTAAAGCAAACGGTGATGTAGTAGGAATTTCAAAACCCACAAAGTTAATATTGCATAGCACGGATAAGGATCCTTAAAAAATACAGGGCACAATACTAATACTTCAAGCAGACAATCCCGTTAACCCTTATTTATTCCTATAAAGCATGTATACAGTTTAAGAATATCTGTCTGTCCTTGGGGTGAGGTCTGCATTTCTTCTTCCACTTGTGGAAAAAATTGGTGGTTTAAAACTTTAAAATTTGCAATCATCTTCGCTGAATACAGTGTGAAAAAACAGTCAAGATACAGAATTGGACAATGTTAAAACTGTCTGCTGTGTTACTAGGATCTTCTGGCAAGGTATTTTTATTCTATACTAATGACAGGAGAACTAATAAACTTCTTTGGTAAGGGTAAATGCTGGTTGTCTTGAGTAAGACTGACTGTGATTCCCTTCAGTAAACACACAGAATAGGTCAGTCAGCCCTGCTACACTGAAGCAGTCTTCTCCCAGAGGATGCTCCCGGAAATCAGTGAGACTACAGATGGACAACACTTATATTCACAGAGAGTAAAAATACCAAGATCTGCTCATGAGGTTTCAGAATTTTCTTCTGTAGTTATGTGAAAGATGTGAGCCTTGCCTAATATAACTGTGTCATCAGTTGTTTCAGTAATACAAATATTTATGGGGTAGTTTAATTTTGATTGGAGGGGAAAGTATTGTTTCACTATAACAATACATAATGAACCTTTCCTGATACTGTGGGCTGGAATGAGATTCAGATGAATTACTATAATAGTCTGAAAGTATGATTCTATTCTCAAGCAAAATTAAGACATGTGCTAAGTCCCCTCATAGTCAGTGAAGAAGTACAGGTACCTCTGGAAGGCAACTCCTGAGCCAGGTGTCCAAGAAAAGTATCATAAATTGTTCTGTCTCCAGTGACAATAAAGGGAGTTGAGGCAACTTCATAGGAGAAGTCCTCCAGCCCTCTGATCATCTTTGTGGCCTCCTCTGGACTCGCTCCAACCGGTCGATACCCTTCTTTGTTGGGGGCCCCAGAGCTGGATGCAGAACTGCAGGTGGGGCCTCACCAGAGCAGAGTACAGGGGCAGAATCCCCTCCCTCGACCTGCTGGCCACACTTCTCTGGATACAGCCCAGGATATGGTTGGCCTTCTGGGTTGTCAGCACACACTGCCGATTCATGTTCAGCTTTTCATACACCAG
>NW_010231176.1:0-4489 GCF_000690775.1 Eurypyga helias
CCCGGCCGGCACCGCCGGGCACCGCCCCCCCCTCCCCGCCGCGTGGTGTTTTTGAACTAACGACGGCTCGGGGCACGCTTTTTAAAGAAGAGTGAAATAATAATAGACCAAAGGCTGAACCGACTGATAAAATTCAGCTGCTATCTCGGCTAAAGGCAGCTGAACCTGCCAAAAGAAGCCTGACCTCCCTCCCCGCGTGTGCCCACCGTAGGGTCTCACCGGGGCGCCCGGCACCCGGCGGAGCAGGGCTGGCACGGCAAGGGGGGAAAGGGAGGGGCACGTGCCGTGAGGAAACGGTACTTCGACAACTAGCCCATCCTCCCCGCCTTGGCACACTCTTTTAAATAGTAATTTAGTCATTGACGTTAACAATTCACTGACAGCAGCGAGGACTCGAGGAGGGAACATTAGAGTGGTTTTTCATCCTTCATCCTCCGCTACACCTTGGATGAGAGTGCAGGTTGGTGACAGCCCTCCCTCCTCACTCCCTGCCCTGGGCAGTGTCACAGCCCGAGTGCTCCCCTCTGGAAGTTAAGGCGTTGGGTTCTGGTTCAGAAGGCTCAACCTCTCACCGAAACACCAGAGTAGTTGGAGGTCACCAAAAGTCCACTGAGCAGAAACCTGAAATCCCCTCGCTCTAGACAAACTTTTTTCAGACAATGAAACTGGTGGAGCAGCCTGGGATGGAGAGAGGGGGCAGCAGGGAAAAGCAAGACTTTGAACAAAGTGTCTCCCTGCCTCTACCAGAATACAGTTAGGTTAAAATTGGTCCTGTGTAGTAAGATTTGAAATTACTCTGTTTTCTGTCTCTTGCACAGAAGCCCAGGGTATTTGAGTCGTTGCTGTGAAGGGACCATGACATCATCCTATCAGACATGCTGCCAGGTGAGTATCAGTCCTACCTGGGCATGGTAATAAAGCCTTCCTTTGTCCATGTGGACTGTTCACATACACCTTTAACTCACTCAGCCCCCAGGAGATTTGGGGAAATACAGGAGCAGCTAGTTCCTGCCACCTTTCTTGCCTTGGATACTCCTCATGTCCAGGCAACAACTGGGCTGCAGGCAAGAAGGAGATGCCTGTGCCCTACCATGTGTGCAGGGTGAGGTCAGTGTTTCCACAGGATGTCAGGTCTACAGCATGTGGGCAGGCTGTTGTACTGTTCACGGGATGGAGGTCTGGTAACCAGGGTTGGATCTCAGCCCACCCCTGCCACCAGAGATGGGAAAGTTGGTTACCACTGCTCTAAGGTGTCAGTCACATCAGGTGTGAAAAACAAGGTATGTGCATTGGACAGCATGAAAACAAAGGGAATTGGTGCAGATTCATGGGCACTACAGTGTCTCTCCTGTTTGCCCTTGAGTCATGAATCAATGCCCAGTGTCCCTGTGTAATCAAAGGGGGCACACATGCATGCAATAAAGATTTTTCAGAACAGACTCGAGTGTGGACTTCAACAGAGAGTGAAATCAAGCAAGAAGCAAGAGTTGAGTGTGTAGTGTGGTTTACTTGGTTAGAGATGGCCACCTCCCCCATCTCGAATTCCTGAGGCAGAAAAGCTCCTGCAGACTAAGCCTGGTCAGCTGCTTGTGTAGGACATCCCCGTTTTCCACCCTGTGAACCAGAACTGGAGGAGGGAGGATGGCTAGTGTGAATGGATGCACTGGCTGAGAATACAGAGATCACCAGCAACTTCCTAGGGGTTTTTGTAGGACGGCTTTTGCATGGTGTCTTTTTGTCACCTGAAATGGAGCAAGACAAGGGCATAAGTAACATCAAAGCATGTAAGGGATCCAGACATCTGCAGGATTTGGCAACAACTGGGATGCAACAGAGTCTGTTGGGGCACCAAGGTATGGCCCATAGGTACAGAAGAGGCAGGTAGGTCTCTCAATACCTTCACAGCTCTAGGTCTTAACTTCCCAACTAAGGACTCCAGCAATAATTATGTCACAGAAGCAGCTCATATCCTCTTATGACAAGTCTGTGTGCCTAGGATGACTTGCTTTTTGTGATTGTCCTTGCTGTCCATTCCCTGTCAGTTCACAAGCATTAGGTTTGCATCTCCTTTCCTTCCAAAGCACCCAGTCTGAGTGTCCGGAGCTGATTTTGTACATGCTTATAACTTGCCATGGGTTGGTGAAAGTCCCTCTGTTCTCTCTGTATGTTAAACCTTTGGGTGCGTAAGATGGGCAGAAAACCCAGGCGAAGAACATTTAATAGTAGTTAGGAGAAAAAGGATTTCCCACTGCAAAAATAGACTTTTTTTTTTTCACAAGGAATTCAGGATTGCCTCTCCCAGAGATGAATGCATAAACTGTGAACATTCTTTCACTTGCCCATTGCCACATCAAAGAGGCAGTGGGAATGAATTCCCAGTCTAGTTCAAGTTAAATTAAAATACATTCTAATAAGGTGTCTCTGTGTGTATTTTTTATTTTTAAGTTGCACTGTTCCCACTGTTACTGGAAAGACACTCCACTTGTAAATAAACAGTTTCCCAGCCTTGCTCCACTGCTTTCTATGGACACAACTGCCAGGGGTTTCATTTCTGTCAGAAACACTCCTCTTATTACACTCTGTGGTTGTTGCCTAAGAAATCTATTACTCATAGCATGTTGATCTTAGAAGGATTCTTCACATTTTCTGGTAAACACAGCACATCATTCTTGTATGATCCTGAAATTAATGTTAGTAAATTGTTTGGGAGATAAACCAAGCTGTCATTTTTAGGTGCTGTCATGATGACGATCCACAATGTCAAAACACTGTCAATCTCTCATCATGTAGAAAGGGAAAATATGCAATGGTATTGATGTAATGCTGTTGGTGAGTAGACCACCATCTACCTACATCTACCTACTACAAGAAAGACACTGAGGTCCTGGAGCGCGTCCAGAGAAGGGCCACAAAACTGGTGAAGGGTCTGGAGAATATGTCTTATGAGGAGCGACTGAGGGAACTGGGCTTGTTTAGCCTTGAGAAGAGGAGGCTGAGAGGAGACCTGATCATTGCCTACAACTACCTGAAAGGAGGTTGTGGAGAAGTGGGTGTTGGTCTCTTCTCCCTAATGACAGATGATCGGACGAGGGGGAATGGACTCAAGCTGCGCCAGGGGAGGTTTAGATTGGATGTAAGGAAGAAGTTCTTCACCGAGAGGGTTATCACACACTGGAACAGGCTGCTCAGGGAGGTGGTGGAGTCACCATCCCTGGATGTGTTTAAGAGACGGGTGGATGAGGTGCTGAAAGATATGGTTTAGTGGTGGACAGATACGGTTGGACTGGATGATCTCTAAGGTCTTTTCCAACCTAGTGATTCTATGATTCTATGATTCTATGATTCTACCTTGGTAGTTCCTGAAGGAATGCCTGGAAAATGCTTTTTTAACATTGTTTTTAATGATGTGGGATGTGCCAGGAGGATTTATACCTATGGCTGAATCAACAGAGTGATCAGTTTTCCTCTCGTATGGTCTCGACATACGGCGGACTTTCCACACAGAAAGCCTATCATCAGCAACCAACAGTCCTCTGTTCCTGTTCCTGGGCAGGACAGGAAGAGAAATAGGGAGCAGGACATTTTACAAGGGCCTGTAGTGACAGGACAAGAGGTAAAGGGTTTAAATTGAAAGGGGGGAGATTTAGATTAGATATCAGGAAAAAGTTCTTCACAGAGAGGATGGTGAGGCACTGGAACAGGTTGCCCAAAGAAGTTGTGGATGCCCCATTCTTGGATGTCTTCAAGGCCAGGCTGGATGAGGCTTTGAGCAACCTGGTCTAGTGGAAGGTGTCCCTGCCCATGGCAGGGGGGTTGGAACTAGATGATCTTTAAGGTCCCTTCCAACCCAAACCATTCTATGACTCTATGATTCTATGATTCTATGATCTGGGCTTAACAGTGACTCTGAAGTTGACTCTATCATGTTTTCCTAGTCTGAGATACTCAAGATCTAGTCCAGCTGCAGGGAATGCCATCAAGAATGTCATTACCTCTTATTCTAAAAAGATTTTCTACTTTCATGGTGTTTATCTCATGTATTTGTATATTGTCTCCCCTCTCAGACTTTCTCCTGCTGGGCTAAGTAAGCTGTTTAAGTCTTCCCTCAGAAGAAGTGTTTTTACTCCCTGATTGCCCTCTTTGCCTTTCTTTGCCTTCCTTACGTTTTGTTCATCTTTCTGGTCCAGGAAAAACAAAACATGTGGAAAGGATTTTTCATTTAAGTCCTACAAATACCTTGTTCAATAGTGTTAGTACTTTACTATCTTCACTTGAAATATGTCCCCAGCTGCAGTCTAGAGGGGAAGTTGATATTTTCACATCACCACCACTATCTCAGTGTACAGTCAACACAGAAAATCTACCAGTATGGGCCCTAGAGCTGCTCACTTACCCTTTGTCTTGATGCATAGACTTTATGCAGACCTGAGACTTTTCAGAAATTCAGCTTATTCCTTGATGCAGCTTGGCATGATACAAAGATTGGTAG
>NW_010231177.1:0-7513 GCF_000690775.1 Eurypyga helias
CCTGACCAGCACTTTACAGGTGACTTCCAGGAGAAGATGGAGAAAGATATGTTCACCCTCAGACAGCCTCTGCCATGACTGCGCTCCTGTCTTGGACATAGCTTCTGCTTTGCACATCATCCTGGGTCTTAAAAAGCTGTGTGCCATGCTGAGGATGAGAGGTGGAGGGGAACAGGTTTGCTTACTTACTCATCTTCTTATGTTTGGAAGAGAGCAACAATCAGGGCTGACAGTGACACCAGTAGAGAGCATCTTTGTCTCAAAAACATGTTCAAGTGCTAACGTAGAATCATCTGCACCAGTATCTGCAACATCTTACACCATCCTTGCCACCCTAGTAAGTGGCTCCTTGGTAGCAACCTTTCTCCTAGAGATCTGGTACATCCAGCATAACTGTTCAATATCAGATACTGCAGTGAAATACAGAGTGATTTACAAGTCTCAGGCCTTGTTTCGGCAAAATCACGTCTTTTTAATGTGGGCAAAACCAGACAAAGGCATCATAATTCAATTAATCATAGGTCACATTTCCTTAGAAAAAGGATTGATGCTTTTAAGGGATTTGAGGAGGCCAAAGGCCCCAGGAGCCCCAAAAGACAAAGGAATGAAGGAGGTACTGGACACCATACTTGCCTTACAGTTATTACATCTAGAGCACAGGATAGTTCTAGATAACACAGAATAACTTCTTGTACAGTTAACCTGCTTTTTTTTTCCTTCTTAACAAATCTGAACTAGTACAAGTGTATAGATCACACAGAAAATTTGTATTATTTAACTATTACAATTCTGAGTTGGTGCTGGGAGTCCTTTAGTATGTCATGATACCACAGCCCAAAGGGCAGGTGAAATTACCTTTATTCACATCCTGATAGTACAACTCAACACTCTGAAACAGGAGTTCAAGGATGAGAAAGAATATTTAATTCTGGTTTTATGTCAGCATGACTAAGCATACTAATTCTTTTATTACAAGTTGTTAGTAATTTTTTTTTCTTCTATATAAATTACTCATGACCTGCCGTGCCAAACAGGGTATTTATAAATTGTACCAGCATGGACAGATATGATCCACTTATTAAGAATTAATTTCTGTCACCCTACATATCCTAAGTTTTCAATAGTAACTCTTTCTAGATGGCAAAAATCATTACAATTTTTTAAACAAAGATCTTAAAATTGCTGATTATTATTATTGTTATAGTTCCCGTAATTTTCCATATAAATGTAATTAAATATAGGATTCCACAAGCATATGAAAGGAAGAAATGGTTTAAAAATTGATTCATAAAGGAAGATTTAATTAGAATTACAAAGGACAACAAAAGCAATGGACTTTGTCAGTTGGAATACGGCTCTTTCATAAGTAGATCTTTGAAGAAGGTGCTTATTAGCATATTTCTATATTTTGCCCAGGAGCATTTCAGCCAGACTTGTTCAAGTTTCATTAATATTTTAAAATTTGTGGCAAAAATGTAACTTTAATTATAGGGTTGGATTATTTGAAAATTAAAATACTGCCTTTAGCTGTACTAAAAGAGCACTCAGAAGAGACCTTGTGAGAATCTTATTTCTTCTTAAATCCCACAAGATGGAATCAATTTCTATTTTAATTAATAGCTTATTTGCCAGTCATTTACAATTCATTTCATAGCCTTGACTGTTAGCACCTCTAAATACTCATTCCTCACACTGGGTAAATTATTTTCCAGTATCAAGAAAAGGTCTGTGACACAGCATCTTTTTTTGAGGCAATGATGGCTTTGGTAATGTGGCACATTTTCTTGTACCCAGGAGAAATATATGATTGTAGAAGAGTAAGATTGTCGCAGAGATACCATGATGTGGATGGGCTGCCACCCTCACCACCAGCGGCATCTTCCAGCTCCACACCTGTAGTGCAGGAAGATCTGTTTTTCCCTCGTTTTCTCTTTAAGCTCATCAGGGTCAAATATTGATTGAATGAGATAGCCAAGTGGCAAATTCTCTTTTCTACTTCCTCCTGTCCCAGTCCCACGCTTTCGCCCTTCCTCCTCAATTCAGCTATGTCCTTCTACCACCAAGCAAGCAGAACCCATACGGTGCCTCCTTCACAGCAAGTTCCAGCCCTTTATTTTCTGCTTCTTCAGCTTTGTTAGTGCATTTACTTACCTGACTCATATCAAGACCTCCAACTCCTTCTCATGACCAACCTCTTTACAGTTCCCTAACTTCCTACCTCACCTCTTAGAATAACTGAACACATATTTCTAGGTAGATATACCATTTATTTATCACTTTTTTTCTTCTGTAGCTTGGGTTATGCATTAATAGATCCTAAATTTGGCAGCAGAAAGGGCATGGGTATACAGGTGGCTGAAAAATATAACGGGATATTTATTAGAGAACTACTTTTTCCTAGGAATCTCCCATTTCATCAGTCTTCCATACTCTGCTGTTCTGCATTCAGTAATCCCAACTCTCTCTTTCCTCTGACACACAGTTAAAAAGGAGCGCTTCTGCCAAGGACTAGTGCCTGTGCTGCATCCAAAGCTGTTGCAGTGGATGGCAAACACACAGAGCTACAGCTACAGCTACAGCTATGGCTAAAGGGTATGTGAGGATTTGAGTTGCTGCTATGAAGGAATAGCACCTTTAAAAGAGTGCAGGTTATACACATCAAAACACTGACCTGTTCTCTGAATGCTTACGTTATAAAACATAATTAATGGCTTAGAGATTGTGGGGCCCCAGAAAAGGAAGTTGAAGCAAGCAGTATAGTAAACGCTTTGCAAAGAAGCTTTCAGATTTGCAAAGTGTATTGGCGCTTTCCGAAACGGCATCGCCAACGTCAGCCAGGTAGGTGCCATTGAAAACACCACCAGGGTAAATACCGAAAGGTCAGCTCCCCTTTTGTGCCACTTGTGTGTGCCTGTTCTTCAGCCTTCTCGCTCTAAACAGACTGATACCTGTATGTGTGCAAATATTAAAACATACATTCTTACACTGGTGCCAGGGTCTGTTTTTCTTAAAGAAGCAATATTTATATATGCAAACAAGACAGTTACAGAGAGCATAGGCTGCAATATTTTCACACCACAGTTTCTTCTTGCTTTGAAAAAAGGGGGAAAAGGACAGGTCTTTCCTGATGTGGATGACAGATTTGGGATGTTGGCATCTTTGCAGTAATATGGTACCTGACCAATCTGAGGATAAACTTTGTCAGCCATATATAGATCTTTTGCCACTGAGTCCTCCTGGATATGATATAAAATTCAGTGAAGCCAAGGGGAAGCAACAACGTTTACTCAAAATTTGCTTCCTTTGGAAAAGAAATTTGATGTGGCTTCATTTCAATTAGTTTGTACCATGTGAGAAATACACTGACTACAGAGAAGGTGTGAAATGTTCAAAATGCAGCAGGGCTGCTGGAATTACAGTCTGGATCTTGCAGGGGTCAGGGAGTTGGAAGGCTTCCTCAGTTTTTCCTCATTTTTTTGGCACACATCAAAGGGTGCCAGCAAGTCTGTGGCTGGCACGGTATGATTGTGCAATTGAGACGTATGTCTGGTAGGGTCAGTGAGCTGGACACTTGGGCTACATGGGAAAGGTATCACTGCCTGCTTCCACTGTTACTAATGAGCTAGACCTGTAACTTCCCCATATGTGAGTGCATGGTTAAAAAGGGGAGATTTTGATTCATTTTTTTTCCTCTGTGTAAATCCTATTGATTCAACAATAGAGGAAAAACGGACCTATCCATCCCTCAAATATTGCTGATAGTGTATATGTCCTTGGCAGTTAGCAAATCAAAATACTGCTGTGTTCGTGTTCTCTGCTATTGCTTGTCAGTGTTGTACTGGAATAACACATAACTTCTGGTCTCTAGTCTAGCATGAGCAAAGTAAAGTTTGAATATTTGGGAGTTTATAATATATTCTTTAATAGATCTGACAAGTGTACAGCAGTTTAAGAAATAAAATGTTCTTCATACCACTTAGAAAAATAGTAGAATGGTAAAACACTGCCGCTTATGTGCAAAGTTTTCAAGGTGCATAGTAGGTAGGTTTTATTAAAAGGCACTTATGGCTGGGGTAAACAATTCTCAGAAAATTTTTGGTGGTAGAGAGTATTTTGGGAAAATTGTGAAACCTGATCATTGTGGTTTTGGTGAAAACTTGTGGATGACATTTTTTTATGTATTGTGACATTTTCTCCTAAATATTTCATATCACACACATTTACAACTGAACTACTATGTATGAATGATGGCATATCACATACTCAAAATAATATTATCATAATAAAAAGCCACACAACATTAGTGGTGACCCACCTGACACTGGGCAAATTTTAACTCTGTGCGCTTTCGCCCTCAACCAGGTTTACCCTTCTCACCCACTTTCTGACATCAGGACCACCCATTCACTGACATATGATAAGGTTTTGAAAAATGACCTGTCAGCAAGACTCACATTTATACTTAACTAATCATGATAAAAATAACTGAAATTACTAAGGTTCCCAAAATATACATTAGAAAAAATGTTCTGAGGGAGCTATATAATGCATTATTTCCAGATGTAAAATAAATAGCATATTTATGTTAAAAATGCTAGGAAAGCAGTTTCTTCCAACTTTTAAGACAGTTTAAGGGACAAAAGCACATAAAGGAAATACCATTAAGTTGTAGGAAAGATGGTTTGGCATTGGTTATGTCTACAGAGATTGCTGTAAGGAAACTAAAGGTCAAAGTTGTAATTTTAATTGTAATGTATATATTTTCCTGTGTACAAGAATGATTTAAAACATCGAAGTAAAAAGAGTGATTTAAAACATCCAAGTAAAAATATTCCTGTTATATTTCACGGTTCTTATATCCAATTGCTTATCCAACTTTGATATGTTGCCAGGCTGCTGCTCTCAGAACAGCATCTTTGTCAGTTCTTAGAAGTATCTCCATGCCTACTCCTAGGCCTCCCTTCCATATGAGATGCTACTCCCAAATCTGTTTGGGAAGCCCTTATTTTTTCTTGGACTACAGGTAGTCTTCAAACCAGGCTTTGGACCTCTGGTGATTCAGCATTTCCCTAATCTCACGGTACATTTGATAGCACAAGCTAAGGCAAGCTGTGCATGCCTCCTGTCTAAGTGAAAAGTATGCAATTGTCCTGGAGAACCCTCAAGAAGGCCAGCTGGCTGTTCAAGTCTTGTGAACAGCCATCTATTCTTGATAGAGCTTAAGAAAATTCCTAACCAGGACAGATACATTTTGAAGCATTTTCAGAAAACCTGTATAAAGAACCGTGAACAGTTACATATCGTCTACTAAATACAAGGAATCTACAATGTTCAACTGGAAAGTATTGAAATTTGTTTGTGCAATATTCAATATTATACCCTCAACTTTGTGTGCTTGCAACCATCTTTTATCAAATTCAGGGTTTTTCTCTAGTTAGCCCCTTAAAAATATTTTCCATGATTTGCTCACCACAATTGTTTCATCCATTTGTTGCCCACCAGAATGAATTTTCTTAGTCTCTTTCATTTCATAAATTATCTTTCCTTTTTTGATCCTGAACTCGTCTTTCCTTTCCTATACGCACTGCCCTTTTCCTTTCATTCTTGGAACAAGGCAGGCATTTGTTTCACTGTCTCTTCATTTCCTCACCAATTGTTTTCACTTTCCCTGCCTTTATTTTATCATCTTCTCTCCACTGCCTCTCCTTCCTAGTCCCCCAGCCTGACTTGGTAGTTCAGGCTAATACCATTGCATTAGACTCAGGAAAACATGTCCTCTCCAGATATAAATGCCAAATATAGCAAAAGTAGATGACAGCCAGGTCATGCTACACAGATTGGTTTTTTACTAAAAGTTTGTTTGCTAAATTACAAGTGCCTGTATTTTCTTTTTTTTTTAAGTCTACTTTTATCTTTACTTTTACCTTCAAGATGCAATGCAGTACAATATCAATTACATATCACTGCTACAAAATAGTTAATAAAACAGAAGTAGAAGCTGCACAGCATGTAGGGAGGGTATGGAACTTCTGGCACATAACAGTCTCAAGTGTAATCACTTTCTGATGTCTTGCCAATTCTCTTTGCCTCTGTGATTGAGACTCATCTCTTCAGTCTCTCACTTGGCTACAGAATATAATATGGATATTGGCTTTGATGTGCTTGATTTTTGGTTTTGGTTATTAGACATACTCTGGAATATCAGTGAGTGAAGAACCATTTCAGATTTCTGTAAGGAACTGAAAAATGTAGTCTGCCTTGTTTTTTTCAGATGTTTTCTGTTCATTCTCTGAAAGCATCTTCAGTGATCTTACGGAGTAACAAACTGGTATGCTTGTTATAATATTTCTACTGCTTTGAGTTCCAGATGTGACATTTAATTATAAGCATTTCAAAGATTATTTGTCTTTGAAGAAAATCCATAGATTTTTTAATAAGATCTGAAACAAAATGGATAGAAAAGAAATTATTTGGTAAGCTTTTAAATCCACTAAATGAAATGTTGATTTGGCACAGGCAAATTGATGAGCTGATGAGAAAAAGCTGATGAAATACAATGAATTAAATGACATTATTTGTAAGCCAAGATCTCCTGGTGAGGAAACTGATTTCAGTGAACCTTGCTTTTTTTCCCCATTAAAAGAAAATCTGTAATAATATTTCATTAATGAGATAATCCTCCTTACTTAAAAGACTGCCTTAAATCTAGGCAGATATGGTTTCAGAGAGATACTTGCTTTTTGAGAACAAATTGTAGTTATCAGAGAACTATTAGTAGAATCTGGACTTATAATTTACCATTTTTAAAGCAATCTGACATGGAACTCTGATTTTGCATCATCATCCTCTTTTCATACCTATAGGAAACATATTTTCCTCCAAGTCAGGGCTATACTGTAGTTGGTAATTCGTAGTTTAAAATAAGAGAAATACTCTTGTCTCTTGTCACTACTCCTTCCTGGAGTGCTGAATAAGACACCTCATTTGCATTTATTAGTTAGTGCTACTTCTCTGCCTTTTTATTCTGCCTTCCTTTCTTCTTTTATATGACTTTTTAATTAAATCCAATTCTGTCTTTTCATTACTTATTAATGTTTTCATTGGGGAAGCATGGTTTTCACTCTCCTCACAAAAGCAGAGTCAATTTATTTCAATAACTTCATTTAGACTTAGTTATCAGTAATAAAACAAATAATCCATTTGTTAATTATGCGAATTGAAATGACAATTTCAGAACAGACATTCCTAACATAATGTCAAATGGTCACACTCAGAATGTGGCTTGTGCTTCATGAAAAAATGTGCTGACTATTAATGTGAGAGTGTGTGAGAGAGGTTATTCACAACTTCTAACTGGGAACACCTGAGGTAGGTAGCTAACTAAGGATGACTTTCCTGTTTTATCAGTTATGACAAATATGTCCATTATGACGATGATTGTGAATATCAGAGTTCATCTGATTTTTGCTGGACCTTGTACTCACCAAGAGGGAAGGGCTGGTGGGGGATGTGA
>NW_010231178.1:0-2940 GCF_000690775.1 Eurypyga helias
TCTGCACCGGCCCGCAGGTTTGCCGTCGGTGAGCTCCCCGGAGCAGAGAAGTGAGTTGAGCCGTGCAGGGACAGCAGTTCGCGACTGCGGGGAGCTGCACCAGCGCAGCCGGGGGATCCCTGCAGATGGCTGGGTCCGGGCGGACAAGAAGTGTGGCTGTATCGGAGAGACCTGCCTGTGATGATTTTCCGACAGTTATAAATGTCGAGTAACCTCCCAGTAACTTTTCTAATTTTTCCTTTCAGGCTCTGGCAAAAAACTTTTTCTGAACTCCAGTGCTCTAAAATTGCATTGGCCCATCTTCTGTGCCAAGAATTCCGAACATCAATAATTACTCATAATTAGGCACTCTGTTTCACTATCCTAAGGGTCCTTAAATCACACAGATTTCTTCTAGGTGGAATGCAAGACAATTCCCATTGTTTCTTCTTCTCCAAATATGTAACCGTGAAACCACCTGGTTTTTTTCAACTTGGGGAAATCAAATATATATGGATATATATGCATTATGTTACAGCCCCTCTTGTCTCAGAAAGCTAGCGTGATACTACACCCCAGCTAAAAAATAATAGAGGTCATATTGAAAATAAACGGTCTGTTGTAAGTTCCTTTTGTCTTCCCGTGGTGTTGAGGACACGTGCAAACGTGAGCGCTGACTGCCGGGCGGCGAGGTGGAACTAATGGATGGAACTAATTCTCAGCAGCTGCCCAGGAGGGTGAAGTTACTCCTGAGCACGAGAGACTGCAGGAGTGCTGGCAGCGTTCAGCGCCGAGTTCAGCCTGACCCAAGCACTGCGTAAAGCCTCCTCCCTGCCCAGATGCCCCTGCAAGAAGAGCCCTTGCCGGCTCCGAGGAAGGGATTTCTTTTTGGTTGGTTTTTGTGGGGAATGCTCTGTATAACCTCGGGAACGGGAAATGATCTGTTGGCCCCAAAAGAAAAACATTTGAACACGTACCAGTAAAATGTAGAAAGCCCTGCTGACATCAGGGAATCTAATCCATATGTCTGAAAGGAAGCACAGACCTCAAGTGCTGGACTGAGCTGTGGGATAAGACAGAGCCAAATTTTTCATAGGGAAGGGACAGTATAAATTTCTCAGACGTTTTTCTGGCCAGTTCCTCCCACCCTGGACATTGGAATTTGCTTAAACATTTGGATCCACTTCCACGTGGTCTTTTTTTCATTAGTTTCCCATAGAAGATGATTACGGAGCAGGAAGTACCGAAGTTGCACAAGTATCAAGTGGCGATGACCAGTTACTTGAGGCAAATGTACGTGAGATGGAAAATGGGCAATAGCCTGTCAATTAATTACTGAAAAACAGAGGACAAACTCCTCAAATACCTGAACTGAATGTATTTTAAGATTTTTTTTCTAGGGTTATTTTTCATAGGTGGACAGTTACTCACTTTTTGTGGGTGGTTGGTTGTGTTTTTTTGAGTTCCCCCAAGTGTTCCTCCTAAGAAGTTTGTCGTTGTTGAAGTGGAGGGTGTTCATACAAAGGTAATTTTGCAGCGTTTTTCTCTCAGTAAGACAGAGGAAACACCAGGATGTGCTGGTACCTTTCCAAATGTTACCAGATACTCTTGTCTATGCATCCTGTTTCCAAGGTGAGACTGCCTTAAATAGTAATTCAAACACTTGTGTGTTAAAACAGTCACATTTTGGGACTAATTGGTTAGAAATGGGAATACTTGGAGACTCCGGATTGTGTTTAAATCAGAAAAATACCATTTTTACAGCACAACAGAAGAAGGAGGCTTTGTGAGCAGCACTATTTCACTCACAGTTCCTCCAAAACTGCTGCCCCAACCTGCCCTTCTCTCAAGCCTGAGTTACCATCAGTGGTTTTTAAACTGGAATTCATGGGTCCTGCCTCAGGGGAAGTACCAAAACAAGCTGGACTGTTGTTTCGAGGCTCATACCTGTTCTATGCATCTGCAGGAATAAAACTGCAGAGTTCTGTAAAGGAGGTCAGTGGGTTGCGTGCGTTGTGCCAGAGCAAAGTGGTTACGCTATTTAGTGCCTTCTCCTCAGCAACCTGGGTGTTACGCCTCGAACAGCCTCGCAGGTGGCTGTTGCTGCTGCTGCGGTGGGCGGGAGTCTGCCCTGTTTTAATCAGAACAGTATTGCGGGGGCTTTATACATAGGCCATGGGAAAAGGAAGGGAAGGTGGAAAGATTATCAAAGATCTTGGAAAAGCATTTTCTTCCTTTAAGACTAAATATGGTTCTGCGCACTAGTGCTCGTTTCTATGCGGGTTGGAAGCGCTTTGGGGCAGGAGCTGCCTTTTGGTGAATGTTAGTGAGGCGTCCGCTGTTGAGGGGTCTCAGCTGGCCTCTTCAGGTGGTTCAGCTCTAGAACCGCCGCTCGCGCAGAGCCTTCCGTCAGGTGTGCTGTGGGCTGGGGCGATGAGCGGTGCAGGGAATGATCGCCGGCGTTTGCCATCGGATTCGGGCTGTGACGTAATGAACAGAAGAGAGGGCAAGGCCACGCTCGGGCAGCCCTGGGAGAGACAGTGATGGGGAGGCGGTGGCCAGTAACGCGGCCCAGATTTCATCACAAGCTGGTGCACACCTTCTGGGCCTGGAAGAGCAATTCTTGTTTTATTTAATTATTTTTTACATACCAAATACACTGGCTGATGGAGTGCTCAGAGGTTGACTGGCCAAGTGAAGGTAGAATGATCCAAATGAACGTACCCACTAAAACAGTGGAAGTTGCCTACCGGCAAGAAGTGAATATATTTAAGATGGCTGTGAAGCATAACAGTGACACGATTTTGCTGAAATGGTACATCATCCCCTGCGTGTGAGGGTTCTGACACACAAGTGAAGCGCGGGGTCTTACAGGCCTGGGCCCTAAGTCAGTTGTTCCAGGGGCTGAGCTGTGGCACGGCCCCTGGGCCGGCCTCAGGGCGTGCAGCTATCCCGACTGAC
>NW_010231179.1:0-787 GCF_000690775.1 Eurypyga helias
CTGGTGGCAGGTGTGGCGGAGCTGTGCACTGGAGACCTGGGCCTGGTGGAGATGGTTGGGCTCTGGTACTGCTGCTGTGTGGTGAGTCACTGTGGCCAGGATTACCGTATGTTCCTGCTCGATGAGGGCTGCACGGTGGTCACGTCTGCCTATTACCTGGCACGGGCTTCCAAGGAGATTTTCCGACTGCCCCCAGAGGTGCTGGGCTGTGTTGTGGCTGACATTATGCCTTCTGGAGGTCCCAGGATGGCAGCCTGTGGGGATGCACCAGTCTCCACCTGGACAGTGGAGGCTATGGAGTTCCTCAGCTACCTGCACGGCAAAGAGGTGTTTGGCGTGGTGCAGGAGGTGATGACACCGCAGCTCATAGTGCTCGAGCTGCCCAAGCTTGTAGCCCAGATGCATCACTTGGGTCTGGCCAAGCAGGTCGTTCCCAGTTGCTTCAGCCAGGTGCTTAGGCAGTGCATAACTTACGGCCTCTTAAGGAACCAGCTCAAGCTGCACCCTCCCACAAGTTCCCTTGCATCTTCTGCAGTGCCACAGCTTCTCCATGTTTTGCTTTCGTATCAGCCTGTATCACCTGCCTTGGATTATTTCTACCCGCAGCTTCAGTTGGGTGTGACAGAGCCTGTCTTCGTGACTCATGTCTCTGACCCACACCACATCTACTGCCAGTTGCAGAGCCTGTCCCAGGAGATCCGTTGCCTTACTGATACCATGCGCCACACGTACGACCGGTGGGAGCAGGATTTATTGCCATGTGTACGACCGGTGGGAGCAGGATTTA
>NW_010231180.1:0-6287 GCF_000690775.1 Eurypyga helias
CTGTGATTCTATGTAAACTATGGTCACAAACCACAGGATCATGCATGGCAAAAATACCGTTCCTACTAATATGTGCTTTACACTATGAGAAACTGAATGATACCATTTTTCAGTGCTCAACCTTAACTTACAACATCTTCTTATATTTATTCTTATTCAGAAGAAGATGTTTTTGGTGTCCAGAAAAATGCCATGTGCTATCTCAGACATAAAGGAGTAATGCAAATAACCCACCCTGGAAATAGTTTCTCTGTGATTTGCTTAAGTAGCAATTTATGTAAATAGGAAATTTGCTGCTCATTTCAGTTAGAAGAGTCCTGGCCAAAAAATCCTATTATAAAGACTGTATCATACAAATGAGGGTTAGGAATTTCCTTAAGTTCTATATATAGAAGAAAGTGCTGAATGAAGATCCAGAGGATCTCTTCCCCGTCTATGGCAAGATCAGCTGCTTATGTGAAATGTGTTTTTAAGTATTTAGTCTTTCGATAGTTATTTCCCCATCTACAAAGGGACATAATAAAACTTATTTTCCTTTATAAACTGCTATGAACTCTATGGATGAGAAGGGCTCTATTGAACAAAGGTCACATTTTTATCACTATTGTTGCTATTAACCTAACATAAGCAAGAATATTTGTCAAATTATGGGTTTAATGGGATATGCTTATCAAAAGTAAGTAGTGACACCGGCAGAAAAGCCCCATATACTACTTTCTAAAGTTGGTCATACTGACAAAACCATAATTTAATACAGAAACATTCCTGATAAATGCTGGAACTTCCTTACAGAGCAAAAGCTTGTATAATCCCTTAATAACGAGCAGAAGAGCAACCCAGGATGGATGCTACCCAATTCAAAAGTTGATACGATTCAGGGGTCACCCATCACGAGCATGAAACCATGTCCAACACATTTTCCCCGCGGGAGCTCAGTGAACACAGATGGCACCAACAACCTCTTCAACTGTTTTAAGTATGCGGAGAAAGAAACAGCCCAATTCAGATAAATCCCAACAGCAACTCAGCTGTTCAGGAAAAGCCATCGGGAGCCCTCTCTGAAAAACAGGCGGCCAAACGCGGCGCCGACAGAAGCAGTAGGGCAAGGCAGTCAGAAGGTAAGCGTGGACGTTAAAAACTGCCACTATAAACCGCTCCACTGTGAAATGTAGTAGATGTACTGTAGTCTGTAATTGGTTTCATAATGCTCTGCCTGCATCACGTCAAAGAAAGTGGCTGAGGAGATGAAAAACCAAGTGAGGAGATGTTGCTTTCACAGTTAAATTGCCGAATTTAGTAAGATACATGTACCTTCAGCTTCCTTAATGTGTTAGCAAAGCAAATTTTTACACTTACTGAATCAAACTGTACACACTACACCGCTTCATCCCTCGAGCTCATTTTCTGACTAAGTTATGTTCACCACTAAATGCAGCCCAGTTTATCATTCACGTTTGCACTGGCATATAGCAAATAGGAATTTGGGCCACACACTGTTGTCCTTTTCATGCCTAAAATGTCACTGAAAGGCAGAGCACAAGTGCAAGGTTTTCTACTTTCATTAAATGTGCATTTTGTTGTAAAAAATATGAATCACAGATGTAGACAATATTTGGGAAAAAATGGAGTACGTGACCAACACTACAGAAAAAAAACATAAGGAGCCAGGAAAGTCAAAAAAGATAGCATTTTCCTAATTCTGGTAAGAATATCTGATTATTAATCAACCACAAAAATCATTAATGTTCATGAACTTTGTTAAGCTTTAGCTTATATTTTGTTAAAATCCCTATTTCTCACTCCTGTTACATTTTCTTTGTGAGGTTCTCAAACTACCTCGTAACATGCCTGTGTAATAATACATCGCTTATCTACTTCACAGATGAGAAAAATCAAGCAAAGCGTAATTAATTCATTCTTCCAAAGTTGTAATCATCCCTAATACAAAGATCAAAGATACTCGACTGTAATTCTGGGAGTAAGGGAGCAAGTCAGAGAAGCGAAGTTAACCTCAGCCTCCGAATCCCATGGTGAATCAGGGATAAACCCCCTTTCTGCAGGGTGCTAAGAAACCGATTTAAGAGTAATCTATCAAACATGCCCATCTCTCGCAAGGCTGCAGGCAGAGGGATGAGCCACTGAGACAAACCATGAGCTGTCACCCTCCCATGTCGCTGGCCTCGCCACTTGCAATCAGAACGGCTACAAAACGGTGCCTATCTGCTAACTTAAGTCATCAGTGAGGGGAATGGAGGTTGTTTGGGGCAGATTTGGGATTGAGAATAAGATTGCGTGACAGCGGGAAAAATCTGTTCCTTTCAAAATCCTGAGCTTTTCCAATAAACCAGAGGTTAAAAACAGCCTGCAAAATAAGTGATGATTTCATCAAAAGTACAGGGAACTCGAGGCTGAAATATCTGTTTTGCTTGACAAGCGAAGCAGACGCTGCACTGAGGAGTGAGTAAAATACATTAACTACAGACGTATCAGGAAACATTCTGATTTTTCATAAAACGCTCTTTATAATGTCAAAAGCTTATGCAAGGCAGTTAGGGGGAATCTTTGGCTGGCTTCTTCTGCCAAAAACAACCACAGGCAGACAGACAAAAAGTAAACCCTATGGTGGGTCTGCATCATCAGCACACCCCAAACCCTGTGTTACCGCAAGGAAACAAATCCATCATCCTCAGAGACGCCAGGGATGTGTTCAGGTAACCACTACATCCAAAGGCGGTGACCAGATGGTGTAACAACGGCATAACCAAGACTTCATTCAAATGCAGTAAAACCACGGAGTGATAAAAATTCAGTTTTGGCCTGGAAAAAACAACCACTATTCCACACGGCATCACTAACACCCAATGTAATGTTGAAGGCTTCACAACGTGCCAGGTATCTTCACCAGCAGGCACAGTACATCCCGTCTTACAAGCACCCACCAATGCAAAGGGATGCTGTCTGCGGAGCATGCACCCAGGGTATTCCACAGGCGTGTGGCTCTGTGGGAGCAAGCTCACAGGACAGTGGTCTGAATGACCAGCAATCTAGGAAGTATGAGGTGGGCTTAGGAAAAGTTTGGAGGAACTGGAGCTGCAGCGAACGAGATGGGAAATAGCAGGATTCACCAGCAGCAGGGATGCGTCGGGTGAGACCTTGCGAAAAACTTCCTAGCGTAAAGGCTGATGGCAGAGGATGCTCAAAGGAGAGGTGGAGACTGTTGAAGAGGAGGATTAAACACACGTCTTGTAAGAACACAAGTACACCTGGCCCTGCTTGAGGCCAGCAGGCAAGACAGGGTGACAGGCCACAGCCCCCTCCACGCCTACGGAGATGTATGCTGCATCCCCGAGCCTCTCCACAGCACCAGGCAGAAGACACTGTGGAAGAACAGATCACCCAACTGACATGGGACAATAAAGCAGACATATGTCCAGGAGACATCAGGGTACAATGCCTAAATTCTAAGGCCACATAAACCTCAAAACCAGAAGCTTACTGAACTTTTTTCTCTCCCTTCCTTTTTTACTAGATGCCATCACCTACAATTTTAAGTAAATTCCAGGAATTTGAAATGTAAAAATATATTTTACAGCTATTATGTCCATACTACAGGTATAACAGTGAAGACTACAATGCCCTAAAACTCTGAAATAACTTGCCATCAGCTCCATCCACTTGCACATTTCCTTTTTCTTCTGACTAGCCTTCCCACCCTGCTTCTACTTTCTTGTTTTCTTTCATTTTTCCCCCTACACTATGGAATAATAGCCAAAAAAAGCAAGATAAACAAAAATGATCAGATGAAAGCTACAAGCTGAAGTATGAGGGATTTACTTTATCCTTAGTATCAGCAGAGTTAAATACATGAGGGAAGAATGAGGTATATTGACAGCTGAAAAGGTTTGTTCATTTGAGTTCGTTTCTACAGCAAATTTTCTGCTACATCCACTTTTGAGAAAGTCAGTAATAATCAGAGTTATTCTCTGTAGGGTTATTGACAAGGAAAAGAAGAGCTATAAGTAGTATTGATTGGGGGTGAAATGGTAGAACGTGACAATCAATAGAGCTTAGTCAGATATAAAATAGGAGTCACACAAGTCATGACAGGATTATTACAGGAGCCAAATCCTGGTATCAGCTAAGACACAGAGGAAGCTCTAAATGGGATCCAAAATGTAAGCTGTGGATTGCTTTATAGAAAAAAAAAATAACCCTAAACTATTCATTTCCATTTTTTAATATGAGAGAGTTTTTATTTCAGCATATTGTCACTGTTGCTTTTCTAAAGCTTTTGAAACAAATTCTTCCCACCTCCATAGTATTTTCATTAAACGTCATCAAAGCTCTTTTCAAATCTCTGAGAGAAGTATGATTATCCTTATTTAACAGATAATGAGAAGATAGAAGGAGATTGGGGCTACATTTTCCAAAGCAGTCAGTAATGCCAGGTGCCTTCTGTCTGGATACGCAAATCCATAAAACAAGGGTCCTAAAGACACGAAATTTTCAAAACTCCCAGGAAACCACAACTTTGGTCAATGTCAATGGCTGCCTACAAGTTCTCAACCTCTGGGTCACAGGCTGGGGAGCCAAAAGCTGAGCCTTCACAGCAAGCTGTGCCAGCACAGTAAGCTGGCTCACAGATACCACAGAGCCTAAAAGAGGAGGGATCCTAACTTGCAGTCCTCTGCTCTAATTACAAAGCTCATTATTTTTATCACTCGAATGACTCAGGCTGAAAAAACCTCAACCACCCTATATTCTACCACCTGAGAAGAGCTGTACATTTACCAGTATCTATAGAGTACCTAACTTCCCCGCACAACCACATTGGGAAATAATAGCAATAACAACTTAGGGATGGCAATGAATATTTTTCACTGGTTATTTTACCCACGCACAATCTTCGGGCGCATTGCCATTGCCCAGGCTCCGGACCAAAATAAATAAATAAATAAACCCCTTGGAGGATCCTAAAATGCCTTACAAATGGAATTTGATATAGAATTAGTTACACCACCAAGGTAAAAGGCAGCCGTGTTAATAACCATCAACATCACAGATGAATTTATTGCAGGCTGCGATGAAAACTACTACGTTCAAGGGGGACATAAACCGTATTTTGAAGAACCTCTTGCACTAATCAGCTACATAAATGCCGACAATCAAACTGCAGGATATACACGGCCTCGGGGAGGAGGGGGCCTTGGAACCGTCTCATTTTTATGAATGGAGGCACAAGGAGGAGGATAGAGAGGGACAGGAGCTCACAACTCCAAGCGCCAGGAACGCACAGGACAGGCAGAATGGCATCACGGCGCTGAAATGCGAGCTGGCCAGGAAACCAAGGGTAACGCGGTTGCAGGGGGGGGGAAAAAAAAGCCATTGATTTCTAAAGAGGGATTCGTAGAGACTGCAACAGTTTAAAAGCTTGTTTAGCTGGAATCACATTTGCAGTCACGGGACTTCTATTGGAAAATGGCATTACAGCCTCGAGACAGAAAATTAGGACTCAATCACATCGGGAGGAGGATGGACAAGATGACCTCTTGAGGTCCTCTTCAGCCGTATGTCCCTAAGTCTGTGTTCAGTGACAGAAAACACATCTGGATCAGGGTTGCCCGGGCTTAGGCATTCAAGTTGGAAAATTTTGGCATTAAGTCTTTGGCATGAGAAGAAGCCCTTGCAATTTTTACATTGGAGTCTGTCTGCCATTAGTGATGCGATTCAATCATGAAATGGCTTATTCCCCCAACACAAATATATAATACCGTGCTGGAGCAGAAATGCGAAGCTGCTCTCGTTATCACAGCTAAGTTCATTTTACAGCAAAGCAGTTTACTTTAAGACTTTTCCAGCAATCCAAGTCTAATTATGGAATCAATTTAAAGCAATTTTGTAATTAAATGTACCTGCTGAAAATACCTCACAGGCTCAATAATTTAAAAATGATAGTTTAAAAATGTAATTAAAATGGAAAAGGCCAAATAAGGCTGGGCTGCTCCTCCGCGAGGGGTGTGCTGAAGGACGTTCCAATCCTTCCGTTTCCAGCCCCAAATCGCCCGTTTCCTCCCCCAAATCCTTGCTTTCCCCAGCTGCACGGGGATTTAGCACCGGGAGTCATCTGAGAGATGTCTGAGCGGACCGCGGGGAGGGGGGTGGTTAATTAAAGAGAACATCAATTCGCTGTCTCACATCACGCCGTACTTACACGGAGCTGCTCTCCCCAGAAGGGGCCGGGGCGAGGCTCCCTTCTCCCGGGGGTCCCCGGGCGGGGGTGGGGGGGC
>NW_010231181.1:0-16244 GCF_000690775.1 Eurypyga helias
TCCCTTCCAACCTAAATCATTCTATTTTTAGGTTACATACTCTTTACTACTGAGCACGTATTAATACTCATCTGGATGGTGCTTAATTACTAGTAGCCCCTAGTCATTACTATAATAAACATATGAGTACAGTAAGTGATCACTGTAATTGTACAAACACAATGAACAATCACTGCAACTGTAAAAACACTTTTAACACAGTATAGCTGTAACATCACCAGGCAATTGCATAATTGTAATTACATTTTTTCTTTTCTGATTTAAATTGGTGCAAAAAAGATGTTGAAAATCCCAAAGAAATACTTGAATGTTATTTATATCACAAAGCTTAGCCCTGGCTGACTGTGAATAGATCAGAAGGAGGAGGAAATGTAGCTCTGTAGCAATTAATTCTGCCGACGGTCCTGCTTTTCTGTCATCAACAGGACATATGGTACTGATGGTTACTGTGGTTAAACCCCACATTTCATCACCTTTATTTACCTAGTTCAATTGATCACAGTTATGGCTAGGTTGACTATGGTTGTCTAAAATAAAAATGACGCCCTGGCTTCATAGCAAATCACTGTGCTTACCTGCTCTGCATCATGTCCATGTGGTCTAACTTACCGGCCAAATAGCACTAACAGTCTCTTCTCTAATTTAACACTCATTAAGTGTTAATGAGTACAAACACAGAGTTTTCAATGGCTAATATATTTATTAACTTACCTGAAAGCACAAAAGTTCTGTAGAACATAACATTTTAACCAAGTAAGATTAATTTTCTATCAAATACTAGAGAATAAGTTCCATGTGTGGACAAAGAATTGATTTCAGAGCAGTACCTAAGCATGGTTTTGACCAGCAGATTGGAAGATAAAATCACAGGTAGCTGCCAGAATTCATATACTGTAAGAATAAGAAATGCTGAACTCACAAGAGAGATATACAATTGTATGTATTTAACACTGACACACTTCATTTTCCTGGAGTGTTGAATTAGCCACAAATCCTGTAAAAGTGCCGAGCAAGAAAGCAATAGATTCAACACAATGTTGATACTAACACAGCCCAACAGTGGTATGGGAACAGTCTGATGGAGACATGACACGTCAGAGCCATTATTTCTATGCAGAATCTACCCAGGTGGTTCACTAACAACATTCTGCTGGTGAGACACAGACAGCTCTTCCCTCATCCCCATAAACTGTGCACATAAGTAACTGGTATACAAATATGCACCACAAAAATAATCTGCTAGAATATTTATAGCTTTCATTCTTCACCCGTGCTTTTAAAATTCCTACCCCATAAGCTTGGAAGAAAGTGAATTAGTACCAAAAAATTATATTTCTGCACTTCTAATATAAATATTTTCACGTATGACAAAAAAGACTAAATATCGTTTATCAAAGATTGCAATTGCATTAGTCCTTCAAAAATAGGTCTGTCCAACCGTATCTTTTCTATTGCAATTGTCCATTTGGATTACAGCCTGTAAGAGTTAATAAGGTAGCAGCTTTCGTTTAGCCAGCTCAGACTGACAATGATACTAGTAAATTAAACTGTAAAAAAACAGGGCATCTTTTCTCTTGTAATCAAGACTTCTCCACGTGCCACTTACAGCTAGGTGAGCAGCTTAGGAGCAATCCTAGCCCACTGCAGCCAGCAGGAGGTTTGTTATCGGCACAGCTGGGGAAAGAATACTGCTCACTCATCAGACAAGAAATATAAGAACACATCTGCCTTTTGCCTTCTAACAGTCAGATCTTGCAGCCTGGGCATTGCTGAGCGTCTTAGCATGCAAAGACAACCGAGTTTTATTTACACATTCATCATTTTCAATGGTATACACACTTCTCTCAGCTCACAGACATTATGTTTGTGAGCTATTAAGGACTGGGATCACATGGATTCTTCTGGAAATTATATTTTAGTTAAGATAGGCCTCAGCAAAAGAGAAACCGACCGAGAGAGACATTCACCATGCCCTGAGTGAGGTAATCTGGCTTCTTATTAGATGATAAAGCTGTTACAGACCCAGGCAGCCTCCATAAATAGATGGGAGACTGCATATGGCGATAAAGGCTTCCTCCGCAGACCTCACGTTCCTGACCTCAGCTGACCAAGCCCCTGTCTATAAACATTATGTTACACGGTGATTATACGTCCTCAGAGGAAAACTGAAAATTCAGAAAGAATGCAGTTTACCAAACCTCCCCTCTCCTTCTCCCAGGAATTTATAACAACACAATCCAAACTTGTATGTAGCAGAACTTCGTATCATTGGCTCAAAACGAGAAAATCAAGACTCTTAAATCAAACAATGCTTGGAAAGTCTACAAACACAAAACCCTCAGAGGATTTGAGGTGACAGCTCTTATTCATACAGCTCACAGAACAGGAAGCTTTCACTGGAGCCTTCTCTCCAGTAACTAAACCCAGCCGTCAGTTTAAATTCATAAATTTTTATATACATGTAATAGAGTTGCAGCACGCTGGAGTTTAGGGATGAACTTGGGTACAGGATGATAATCAACTACGTCCTTCCTAAATATGGCTCAAATTCCAGCAGTGCTGAATATCCACTGGCATATCTTATCTGGAAGCAACTGAGTTTTCTTGTAAAACCCTCAAGCTCCTCCGGAAATTCCCAACACCAGTCCGACATGAGCATGTTGCAGATGAGGTGTGCAGCTCAGCATGATCCATGCTGTCTCTGCAATGCTAGTGTGGGCATTTTTGCACTGTACTTCTAAAACTGGAGCTTGAGGGTGCAGCAGGAGCAGCCCCTTGGCCATGAGATGAGGACCCAGCGATGCAGGGAATATTCCCAGTTTTCTGAGGTATGGCTCGGACACAGTGTCTGAGAAGCACAGCCCCAGGCTGTACTGAAAGTAATGACAGAATGGTTTGGGTTGGAAAGGACCTTAAAGACCATCTAATTGACCCCCCCTGCCATGGGCAGGGACACTCTCCACTAGACCAGGTTGCTCAAAGCCTCATGTTTAGGGTGGAATAAATATTTCAGAAGTCTCACATGTATCGTTCTTTGACCAGGCTTTTATTTTTAAAAGGCAGTGGGGAGTGCAAGTGGTACAGACCTGGGAAGGATAAAGTACAAGGATCCCAAACTACAAGGAAGACAAAGATTATTGTTCTACAGGCACCGCTCCAGTAAATAAATCTATAATACATTACCACGTGGCAATTACTCCTGGGCAGCTACATCTAAAAATACTCGGTACCAGCAGGGCTTTCTACTGAACAACCCAAAATCCACCTACTTACAGAGCATAGACTGTAAAAGTTTGGTTTTTCACTCTTGATGCTTTATATTCAAAGTTCTTTGCTTACTAATAGGGCAGACATGTGGGTCTCTAAAACTGCTGTATCAAAAGAGTTGATCTCTGGGGTGAACCTATGCACCACCAAAATAACTAAAACCACCGACTGTAAATAAAGCTTAAAAATGGAGTGACTTTGTGCTAACAAAGCCATTAGCCCAGCCCAGCCCTGCTTCAGTTGGTGACACAATTTCACTGCTCATTTTCAGAAGCCAGGTGAATCCACGGCATATATAACTTCACATCATAAGTCTCCCAACAAAAGGGGTGAGATTACCTGGGTGTAAAGAACTATATGAGAGTTTATATAGAACTGCTGCAATCTAGTAAAACCCTATGATGATGAGGCACCGTATTCTGCAAAATTTATGTCTCACAGGGAATGGGAAAGTTGTTTAAGCAATCTGTTTTAATTTAGGTCTCAAAAGATCCATTTAACCTGCAGAAGATGGGAATTTGTATTTTATATACAAACTGGACTTGTATCCTCTTCCTATCTACACTATTTAACACACCATTGAATATATATTCTCATGTCAGTGAATGAGGAGAGCAAATATGACAGCTGACCGGATATGACCTGGAATTTTATTAATTTTATCTAGCTTCCCAGGCTTATCAGAAAGATATACGTACCTCAAATATTTGATATTCTGTAACCTTTACATAATACTGACTCTCTCGTAAATCCCTCTGACTTCTATATACACATAACCAATGAAAAACCACAGCAAAGGAAATTAAGATAGAGCATTTGCAGGAGCTAGCATATGGAACTTAAACCTTCACCTGAGATACAAATTAAATTATTTTTAAAACAGAAGTCAAAAATACTGTTAGAAAATTTGTTCTGTCATTTGTTCCCAAATACCGACCTCAAATGACGAAACAGGCAGAGCTTGTTTTGTATGTGGTTTTCGCCCATTAACAACTCTACTCCAAACTAAGTAGCACTGGGACCATGCTCACTCCCAGTTCTGCAGCATGCACTCAGCAGTATAGAGTCAAGTACATTTTTAAATGTGCCTATGTCTCTATTTATAGGACTTAAGAACAGGGAGTAATGTGACACACTTTCAAGGTTTGAAGAGCAAAGCCTAAACTTTCTACTGAGGATATTTCTCATAAAAGATGCCCTGATCCTTGTCTTATAAAAGGGTTTTATTTTTCAATAAAAAAGTATATTTAAAAACACAATTATTTGCTAAAAGCAATATAAAATTCTCCAGTTTTAACTTCATAAAAGTTTAACAAAACATAAATATTGCTTCCCACTCACATTCCTATATACAAACCTTGCATGAGCTAGCTGAATAGGTAGAGAGATAGTAACACAGAAATGAACAGCACACGACTACATGAGATTCAAATTCCATGTCACACTGCACAATCACAGAACACAAGGAGCAGCTTAAAATCCTCAGTCAGGGAGTTCTGCTTTGTTCCCTTTACAGATGTGTTCCTCTCTTCTCTGCAATAACGCACCAGTTCCCATGGTCGTAGCAGGAAGAAAGTATCTGAAGCTCAGGCACATCCTCTTCTACCAGAGAGCACAGCTCCCCTTCCCGAAAGACGTGGTAGTAACGCATGAAGGCTTTTGTATCCAAGGTGGCACCAGTGTGGTCCCCAACAGACACTGCTGAATCCAACGCAGAGTCAGTGGAGTCCGTTGTTGAAGTTCTTTTGAAAAACTTGCTAGCATTAGACTTACCAGCATCATCTTTATGACAACCACAGCCATCGTCCCTGTCTTCCACTGGGCCATTTATAAAGGAAGCTTCTTCACCCTTGCTCTGAGCTACACTTTGGTGTCCTCCGTTTAAGCTTAAATCCTTCAGTGCATCTGTGGCCGGAGACCACTCCGGTTTTTTGAGAGGCAAGCTTTCCACGAACACATCATCATCATCTAAACTTTGTTCTTTTAACAGTGCCCTGTGGTGATCTAAATCCAAACTGCAGTGTCGGGAATGCTGAATGGGTACAGGACTGTTTGCCCATTCCCCTTCGTTCTTCAGAGGTTTCGTTTTGTCAGTTTGCTTCCTAAGGGCTGATTCGTCAAGGGATCTGGAGAAAAACCATGAGCGGAAGGATCTTCCCAGAGCACTGTAAAATCTGTTTTCTTCTTCAGAAATTTTCATGCAGCAGGCTCTGGATAAGCAATGGTCCGTACTGTGGGAATGCTTAGAATCAGTTTCTGGCTGCAGAGACGTTTGGTAGCTGCAGTCAGAGATAACTAGCTGCGCAGGGTGCACGTCTCGGCTTTTTATGGCATGCACAAACTCACCCTTATCTCCAGATTGATTCGATTCTGAAAAATGTCGTGAGCACAAGGCCCTGTTCCAAGGAACAAATACGTCTTGTTTCTCAAAGTGACGGTTCTTTTGTTCCATAGCCCAAACATAAATCATCATCTGGCCTCCGGGTATCAATACCCTTGCCATTTCCCTTATTGCTTTGATTCTTCTTTGTTTAGTTGAGAAATGATGGATCACTGCAAAAAAGGACAGGCATTATGTATTGAATATTAGTGAGGACGTAGCATTTTAGTCTTCACCCTCTTCCACTTGGTTAGTCATTTTGGTTGCCATACCCCAAATATCACTCACTACAAGTCAGCAACAGTGCTGAATTTATTGGCACCAGAGTGCAAGTTTACCCCAGAATGGTCTCTTTTACATTTATGTTCAATGAATAGGAAAATCCCAAAGAAGGAAATTCATCTCATCTCAAAGCAGGGATTCATGAAAAGTCAGGCATATAAGCTGGAAGTTTCTGTTTCTCCACATCACCCATAGAAGACCGTGGCATGACTAGCTTTCACATAAACGTCCAGTCTTAAAGTGACTTAGATAACATTAAGTTTGACTTTAGTTTTTGGGACACTTTTCAGACTTATCTTACTGAAAACAGAAAATATTTTCACCATGTAACAAATACAGCAAAATGTAGTATCAGTAAAAAGATACTCTGCATTTTTGTATCAAAATAAAATTATTGATCACTGTATCTGAATTTTCTTTCCGGGAGAATTTCCACATTTTCAGATTTCACTGCAATGTCAAATGAAGCTACGTTTCAAGATTTTCACACTGTCTCTATCTTCACAGTCACCTGAAGGAACCCATTTTAATAGCTAGAGAATAGCTAAGTCAGGTGTTTTCTCTCTAAACTATCAAAAACATCACTGAGCTTGGTCATGTTGTTCTGTATATCAACAGCACTAGATTCCTTCAAATCAATGATGTTAAGAGGACTGGTTCCATATTTTGTTTCAAACAGACTTGAAGCCGGACATTCTTATGTGCAAAACTTTCAACCTACCCATATAACAACATACAATAATAGCATATGTTCTTAGGTGAAGACATCTCCATACTTTCAGAAAAATTAAATTATCTTCATACATGCTGCTTGACAGAAGCCAATTCTGCTTGTAGAAAAAGTGTTATTTCAACACTGCAGTTATGAAAAGTGTGTCCAACTACGCCCGTCTCTATTCAAAACAATGATTAATTACCAAGGGGAAAAAATGTAGCCTTTTATTTTTTGTTTTTTACCAGAAGCCAAGAAAAGCGTTCTTGGCAGTTGATATTAACTAGGCCCTCACAAGAAGCTGAGAGGACAAGACAGCCAACCCTAGGAGTTCCCCAGTCTAACAGTCAGTGCCTGTTTCCAGGTACTGCTGACTCTTGTCAGTATTTTCTTTAACTTTGCAAAAGAAATATAAAAAACTAGTTCAATTTCTAGAACAAGATGGGTAGAAAGGAACTGATCTTCTCTCTCATACTGGAGTTAGGTCACATACCACCACAGAACATCCTGCAAAATAATATCAAAACTGACACAGACAGCATAAGCATGTGAGCTTAGTTCACCAGACAGAAGTGCCAATCAACCACCAGAACCTGTGCAAGCTCTATCTCAGCAATTCATTTAATGGGTGAAATAGTCTTCATGTTTAAAATTATATAATCACTCTGGTAGTTCTGCAGAAATTTAAATCCTATAAAAAGGATTAGGCCAGCAAAGCCAAGAAGAGTATTTGAGTATGTACATAAATACTTGCTATTCTCTGGAACGGGATGAAAACCACTTTATTTAGAGTAAGATGGACACAGGCATACCACGTCTCTATTCAAGAGGGATTAAAATCCATTATTGTTAAACGTACAGAAATAACACAGGAACTTATAATCTTGTCAGGCCTATAACTGGTATAAATATTAGATCGGTATGCCACCCTTCAAAGTCAGCTGATCCAATAGCACTGAACTGATGCTACAAGACCTGAAATGTAGGTTGAGCTCACCGGTTAACTAGCCAACATGAAAGCAAAGTGATACAGATACTGCTTGCACATTAGGCACCCTTTCTTTCACTCTGCATATGTGAAAAATTCTATCACAGTTCAAGTAGTTCATTGCTTGCTATCAACACCATGCTTTATACGTTTGCAGAAACAGCCAGAAAGAAGTTCAAGCAAGAGTAGAGTTAAAAATGTAGACTGTAACTGGTTACTCTAACTACTCCTCATCTACCCTCTTCCAGTTCATACTTCTCAAATTATGACTAATACTTTCTGAAAGAGAGGTGAGAGGAGTTAAGATGCTGAGATGTTTCGCTCATTTTAGACAAGAGCCACTTGTATGGCTCTAAGTTCTTATTTCATTACAATTCTAGAAGAAATTTGAGTTCATAACATAATAGTTAACGTGAGTTTCAAGTTCTGCTAGAGAGACAGCAAGTTTCCATTTCAATGCATTTGCTGGTCAAAACAGATCTTAAGGAGGAACCAAAAGTTTATCTTGATCCCCTAATCTGTTCAAACTGCGAGCAGCCATGTTTATATTAGTTCTTACTTGCTTAAGATGCATGCTGGAAGGAAATCTTTTCTCCGCAGGGTGAACAAGACCACACATAAACAAACAAATTATCTACATAATTCCCTGGCCAACAGTGCCTCTGTGCAATGGAACCGGGTTTTTTTTCTTCACTTTTACTACACTCACTTCAGTAATATCTGTTGTGATTCTAAGGGAATTGTTTCAAAACAAATTTAACTGAAATGAAGGCACATGGCAAGAAGAGGATGCTCAAAAATTCACATTTTCTGTGGGCCAGCACGCATGTATGTTGTCTTACCTCCAATGGAAATGACCGCATTGAAGCAGTGGTCCCTAAAGGGAAGGTTAAGGTTGTCACATACCAGAACTTCATCATCTTTCTTCCTTGCAATCTCTACCAACGGTCCGCAGTAATCGCAGCCAAGAGTATACACCTGACTGTTGACACCGAGATACTTTCCAGTTCCACAGCCTAAAGGAAAGAACACTACTAGATCAGAAGTCACGTCTCATGCATATGACTTTCCCAAAGCAGTGAAAATAATTGGAGGGGGGGAAATTTCCTCATTCTAAGTTTCCTGGAAAACAAAATGAGAGCTTGCTCCTACTATTCTAACTGCTGCAGGACTCATGTGGACGGTTTGACATTATACGTTCATACCATCAGGGGTTTAACAGTACCAACATCACCAACAAAAATACTCATTACAGAGCCCTGTGCAATAGCCAGTGATATGTATTTCTTTGGGAAAGAAGGGCAAGTGCAGGTGGGAGGAGGAAGGAGTGGTCCTCTGCAGCCACTATTGTCTATCTTATGGCAAAAAAACAACCATGCTGCTCCATACTGAGCCTTTATACAGCCTGGTGTCCGGTTTCCAACAGGGAGCATAAATGGGTGACCAGGAAAGAATAAGAACAGGGTAAGCATTATGACCCTTTTCCTCAGTACCCTTCCAGCTTCCGGCTACTTTCTGTTCAGGGGTTTTCCTGAAGCCAATGTGTTTTGTCCTTTTAGCAATCTGCAATAGATCTCTCTTCCAAGTACTACCCCAATCTTTGCTAAACCCCATGCAGTACCTCTCCAGTGTGTCCTGTTTCTCTCCAGGAAGTCCTAAACTACAGCTGTCACTGACAATTCGGAGAGGAAAAATTTAACTTCAGATACAGACTTGAAAATAACCATAAATCACAAAAATTCCTGCCAAGACACATCCTTTTTGTATCTTTGTGCCAATGCATCATAATGCATGTAAACATAACGACCTCTTCCAGCATGTCTTTCACCTGAAAGCGTATCTTCAAGGACTGTGCTGTACTACACTGAAATCCTTCAGAGTGCTCTTCAATACCGTATGCACAACAGGCACTTTTCAAAATTAGATTAGGAAACATTCGCTGCAGTTATGGGTCAGTAGTGAAGAATAATTCCTGAAACTTAACAGCCAAGCAACGGGGTAGCAGCTTGGCAAAGAGAACCATCTCAGTACTGGTAATTCAATTTAAAGGACTGAAGTTATCTTTAGAAACATCACTGCTTCTTGCAGCGCTGCTGCTCTCATTGATGGTAATGTGCACCATTATCTAGAGAGACAGCACAGGAACTGTTAGAGAACAGCACAACAGTTCAGTGGTGAAAAAAAGAGCATGTTTGTAAAGCGAGAAGCAAGCACTGTTCTTTGAAGTAACACTTAAGAGAAATGGAAATTATTAATATTGTTAATGCAGTCGAAGGAATATTTGCAATGATACATGAAGCTCTGCATGTTAGAAAACTGAGTTTTAAAATGAGCATAAAGTATTATTGGTTACTGTGTTTGCAGAAGGAACACATTTAGTCAGTCATACATTAATTTAGAAGATTCAGTTGCTTAATAAATGGCTTTTGTGGAGTTCTTTTCAATCACAGTGAGTTTTTGGAAGTATACAGTCCTCTCTGGAATGAGGCTAAATAGGGACAACACTCCCAGTACTCTAAAAATGTACATTTGCAGGAGATTCACTTTCAAATGAGTCATCAGGAGGGTGGATTCCTTCATGAAGCTGTTAGCAATGGCCATGCTATTGTCATTTATTTTGATGAATGAACAATAATAAGACAATTAGATGAAAAGATATTTTATTCTATCATTACCATGCTTCATGAAAAGCTAGCAAAAAAAAATATATTTCATAAAAGATGGTATTAAACAGAAAAGAGAACTATCAATTGAACACCTCATGCTGCAAATGTTGGTGCTACTAGACAACCCTCCTCCCAAAATACATACCAAAACTAAACACAATAGTCAGATTCCTGTAGATCTGATTAAACCTCATAAAAGGAGGAACACTGTGTGCCTTGATGGGAATACTCTTATTGGAAACTGTCAGCATCTACTTTCTCTCCAGATACATCCCATGTACTTCAATTATTTCAGCTGAAACTGTAACAGAGTGACCTTAAGCTTTCAGCAACCGCTGCAATGCCTGCTGATAGAGCCTCAAAGAACTTCAGCTGAGCTTCAAATGACTTCTATTCATGTGACAAAAATGTAGCTGAGAAATATCATGTTAAGCTGACTGTTGAATGACTGTGTGCCACAGGATATTTCCTGAGATTATTAGTGAAAATGGTGCAGATATGTATAAAAGAAGATACATATTCCAAATAACAGCCATCAAGTACTTTTGGGGCACTGCTCAACAGCAGTGGGAGAACTATATATTATCTTCTGATTACGGCCTACAACATCTTCAAATAACGTTTTTCTCTTACAGGATAAGGCAGATGCATAATTTAGTGTCT
This sequence comes from Eurypyga helias, assembly GCF_000690775.1. Classification (NCBI taxonomy): domain Eukaryota; kingdom Metazoa; phylum Chordata; class Aves; order Eurypygiformes; family Eurypygidae; genus Eurypyga; species Eurypyga helias. Next base: position 10,959 of record NW_010231181.1, read on the forward strand.
GCATTTATTACACTGTGCTGTCTAAAAGCCTTTTATTAGTCTAAACAGTGAGGAAAATCCGATGATGTAAAGGAGCCCCTGGTTTGCAATGATGTGCTGTACAGGATGGAAGTCATAACACAAAGCAAAGACACCAGGAAACCCCAGAAAGTCTGTAGATGGAATGGAAAATCAAAGTATAAATTGAACATGTAGAAAAAAAAAGCAGGAAAATGAGGTTTTGGGGTCCCTATTAAGGATCATAGGGAGATTCTCGGATCATAACTTATGTTTTTAAATAGCAATCACATTAGAAGATTTAACTTAAAGCCTTGATAGGAGAAGTTTAGAACAAATGAAAAGCAATAAATTGCAGACCAGCAGTACTTAAACCAGGAAATCAAAAGAAACTGAAATATGAAATAATTGAGCTATTAACACCTTTTTTAAAAAGGGCTCCAGGGAAATGGCAGACATACTAAGCCTTTGGGGAAACTGACAGATTAAGGCTTAGCTCAATAAAAATAAGGCAAAAATTGTATTTACTGCCTAGTGGTACATGGCATCTAATACAGGTTTTAAAACAATTTTAAAACAATGTTTAAAGCAAATTTAAATGAGTTATAAGAACAGTTGCTCGGAAGGATACACCTGAGTAACATGCAAGCTAATAGGGCTTACAGACAGTCTTTCGCCCCAGCTTACCTATGTCAGCAACAAGGCTGCCAGGTTTTTGCTCCAGCAGAAAGTTTCGAACACGAGGCCATGCTTTGCTCTGCAGATCATTAAAGTAGGCAGCTGTGTTTTCATAGACACTGTGCACGTGCTGCTTTTCTAGCTGGGTAGCCTCATGTTCCATCCTGGAAACATAATGAAGAAAGATTGCATACAACAAAACACAGACCGTTGTAGCGTCGACTTGACGTATTATAGACATGCATAATTCAGGACCTTGTAAGTTTACACTAATAAGGTCATTGCATCCACCTAACAGCCATCATATTTACAAAATGGTCTGTACTCAAAGGATCTGATTTTATATCATGAAAGTCAAGGAAAAATTTGAACGTATCATCTTGCCCGAGGAGCATTATGTAACTGCACATGCCTATTCAATAATATGCACATTCCTAAGTAAGTTCACCCGTGTAGGAAAAGCTTATCTGGTGCAAAACAGAGCCTGTTATTCAGCAGACATGCGGAATGATTAAGAACAGGATGTTAAGAATAGACCCTCCAGCTGGAGCTAAGGTGAGTAGGTAGGCAAACTAGCAGTACGTTATAGACTGCACCCTGAAACCACAGCCCCTAAATCATGCATATATTATTTTGTTGTTGTTTATCTACCCTCTAGAAGTGGTGAGTTGGTTGAAATTTTTCAGCACTAAAACCGTTAATTCCCTGCTCCCACACCACTACCTTAATTTCTTAGAAAAGTATTTCAGCTTAATGATTCATTTGAAAAATTGCATCTTCTTATAGTTTTAATATTACTCCTAAGCTCATGTAAAACAGCAAGTGGATGCAGACACTGAACCACTTTATAGAGAATCTTACAGCTTCCTGAAGATTTCCCCTCATCCAAGCACCAACCAGGTCAGACTTTAGTATCTGACAGAGGCTGATAAGAATACGTTTCTAAGTATTAAGGCATTCTTCAAATTAATTCAAACTGCCTGTTTATTTAGAAAATAATCCTTCCCATTATTAAACCAGAATATATTTATTGTCCATGTACTCAGCAGAGATTAAATCCCGTTTCCAAACTTCTTCCAAGAAACCAAGCAATAAATTATCAAGATGAATTATGAAAGTGACTCCTTTGGCCGCACTTGAAAATGTCAGAAGCAAAGACTTTAACACACAACAAGCTCTTCTTCTGCCTTCCTTGATTTTCAAATAGCTTACTTTTCAAATCATAATAAAAAATGTTTCTGTCATGTTTACTGTTGAAATAAGTTATTATGAGAAAAGATTTAAAATAAAATATTGTGTATAATAACAAATAATGTGCTCTTCAAAACACCTGTCCTACAGGCACCATCTTTTCAATTTAGAAAATGGGAGACAATCCTCATGACCGCAAAAAAAAAAAAAAAGAAATAATTAAAGCCCTGCAAATTCAGTGTGTGTGAGTGCCTACAAAAATAGTATGTAAGACTTTATCCATTTCACTGGTTTTATGTACGCTGATATGTAGGAGGTCAGGCCAAATTGTCACAACTGTCACAGTATATTCTGACTGTGGTATCCATGAATACCTCTCTTTAAAACATTTATGTTCAATGTTTTCACAATCCTTACTTCCTTTTTTTCTGTCATGATCCACAATTTTCTTGTATAATGCACTAGATCATCTTTTGGCAGCTGAAAAAAAAATATATAGATAAAATACAAAATTCAGTAACAGTATAGTAAATTCCTAGTAGGCACATTTTCAGTGTCATCTTGAGGAATGGAAAACGCTAACAGACTGAACAACACAAGTAGACAGTATTGAAGCACAGACTTGAAGTGATATTACATGTGCCAGGAGTTACTCAATCAGAACTTTTCTCAGAATGCCATTTCAAGTTATGTTGTCAACTAGGGCCTTTCAGTATAACAAATTGGTTGTTTCATGTCTGCAGCTTTCTTCTCTGCCTCAAAACATACTTTATTTTGTTGTTCAACATCCTAGAAATCCTCTGTTTATAAGCAGAAATTACAAAGACTATCACCTATTTTCTTTTGTCTCCTTGCTCTAGTTTATGTTTCGTGTTTGGCTACTACGTGGTTCAGGGTTTCGAAGTAGTTTTATCTTTGCACTTGAAACGCGTTGTTCAATCTTTACAGTTATTAAAAAAAAAAAAAAAAGAGAAGAATGTTTTCAATCATTCATACTGAATTCCAAATCCTACAGAAATTCCAGTTTATGCCAAATGCAGAAGTAGCTGTCTGAAGTGAAGGTTAATGTAAATATTTTAAATAAACACAAAAGCCAAGCTTGACTCAAATTAGAAAATGGTACGAATTTTCCCATTGATAAAATGCTATATTATACTTTTCCTAAAACATACTTATTGACTTCCAGTGTAGGCTGAAATCTGGTTTATTTTCCTACTGAATCACAAGACCATTAGGTTTTTCCTTTAACTTTCTCATTCACTGGGACTGGTACTGAGCCTTCTGCTATATGGGACATGCTAGAGACTTCCATGAATGACAATGCTGCATCAGAGGTTATTATTTTTAGATACACTTAATAAACATTATCAAGGTAATAATTTGATTGTAATCTTAGAATAACAGTAGTCTACTAAAATACAAATTATTTCATTTACCATTTCATTACAGTTTCCATTCCTGATGATTGCTTATATTTTATAGATAATTAAGTCACATGATGGAATTAGACTTGTCAATTTGACGATCCATAACACTATCAGCTTTTACTTTGCAGCACGGCAGGGAAACACCCTAGCAATAAATCTCTTCATTTCAGTGTTAATGAAAGGCAAGGAACCTGTGGAGTCTGACCTGACCTGCAGCTGTACCAGTTTCACACAAGCCTAATGTCACTGAAAACATCAGAAACTCCAAACCATGTAACTTTGCAAGCCAAACTGGATACCTCTATTTCTCTTTATAGACAAAAACAACCATCACAGCTTCTTTGCCTTGAAACTACCAAGCAGTGTGTCTGTTGCACATGAACTGTAGAGTATGTTTAGTTCATCCAAGTTCTGGATTGTAACTTCCAGGGTAATTGCAAAGTCTGTTTTACAAAGGAGGTAACGAAAAGATATCCAGAAATCCAACTGCTTCAGCATCTGCTCCCATCCTCATTTAAACTACCTGGAAGCTGTCCGACAAGCCAGCAAAGAGCAGAAGCTGATAATTATGGACACACATTCCCCACACTCCATTCTTCTTTCCTTGCGCAGCAGCTCACACTCAGGGCAAAGGGCTCACGCGGAGACGCAGTGCAGAGTAGGGATGAGCAGCAGATTGGCACCCAGCTGCTCCGTCACTCTGCAGCAAGCCTCCGCAAGTCCCAAAACGTGGATACAGCTCAAGAAATGCCAGACTCCTGCAAACAAGCAGCTTGGATAACAAATGAAGAGCAGGATTATCTTCCCCTTTAATGTTTCCTGATTCATGGAGGTTCGTTCATGAGGCTACAACAGGCCCTTGTTATGGAGCGAGAAAATAAGATGAAAATTGTAATTTTTGCTCAGCTTGCATGCAAATGGACCATCAGTCCATCACATGTAACTGTGGTACACGAAAAAAACTGTTTGAAAGTAAGTCACAGTGCGTTGACTCCTTCCTACATTGCCATTTTCCTTCTTTGGTTAAAAAAAAAAAAAAAGGGCAAATAAAAAACTAAACTAAAACATTACAGCTTTCCAGGAGGTAAAAGGAATTGTACAAACACATCATAACTTATGTTTTCTTATCTACATATCTCACTAAAAGTTCCCTGACTCTGAGGTAATCGAATTTCTTCCTTTTCCATTGACACTTCGCAACCTTTTAGATAATTAACTTTTCAAGGATACTGCTTTAAGAAAGGTCACATTGCTTGAACATTTTCTATCACTGCTGAAGTAATAAATACATGTAACCATGTGACTGTGAAAAGACAATGCCCAAAAATTAATAACCCCAGTTTCCAATATTTAAAAAAATAAAAAATCAGTATTATTTTTACTGGGGGGAGGCAGGGAACATTCAGACTTTTCTTGTTTTGTTTTTGAAAGTGTCTCACTTGCGATTTTGACTATCTCTATTAAATACCTTATCCTCAAGTGGCCAAAACAGTTGCTGGCTTCCAGATGTAAGGGGTGCCCTGACTTTGAAGTGCAGCAGGTAGCGTTCAGTCCAAAAAACTCTGCTTCTACCACAGCCTACGCAAAGCTTTCCACGCCCTCCTGCAGTTCTGAATCCCTTGCAGCCCTCCTTATCTATCTCAAGTTATCCCTCCCATCCACCTAAGATTTTCACGTCTTCCTCCATCTATGTTAGCGTGTGCTATGTCACCACCACTATTTTAATTTGATGTGTAATACTGTGAAGTCTTGACCTGGCTCATGCTCAGCTCCTCCTTGCCTCTATTTCTAGGCCAGTCACAATACCGAGAACATATTCCAAACTTTTTGTCAATGGCCTCTTGGAAGCACACTGTGATTTTCACAGTAGTCATCAAATCCTGCATTGCTCCTATTTGTCTTCAAATCAATTGCTCTTGATTAATTCGAGCCACAGGCTTTCCTTTTGTCTTCTCTCTTGCAGCTGCCTATTTTCTCCAGCCCTTTGATGAGA
>NW_010231181.1:16275-17789 GCF_000690775.1 Eurypyga helias
GCTTGAGAGTCAGATATGCAAGATTTCGGTCTATTAATGAGGGCTCTTCTTCGTTACACTCTTCACATGCTGATGGGAATTCTCAATACCATTTTGGATTAAGAGAACTCCTGCTTCAAAGATCTAGGAAATTCAGCAGAGTTGCGTCTCTCTATGTTGCTACAGCAACATATATCTTAGTTACGCATGTAACTCCAGCTATGGATGCAATAACCTAATTAATCACTGGCCTTAAATTGAACAGTATAAGTCACAAAGGCCAGGTCTGTGTTCCGTAATACCCTGCTCTCCAGGAATAACGTGCAGCTGTAGCTGATATCAACAGCGAGGTAAAAAGCAAAGTAGTCCAATTTGCATTCTCTCTCCTCATCTACAGAACAGGGAGAACTATCAGTAGAGTGAGGAATACTTTCAGGTTACTTCCAGCTTGCTTCAGACTCACCAGTCTTTTTCATTCAATGAGAAGTAGCCATGGAAAGCTAAGCTAAAGCCCTAATGGTGACCTATAAGCCACAGTCTTTTTCTTCCAAGAAAATACTAAAATCCTATTGAATTCTATTCATCTCCAACTGCAAAACCCTCATTGCAGCCCTTCTCAAAAACAGCCCTAAGATTGCATTATCAGAACTTTGCTTACCCTTAGGACTGAGGTTATAAATCATAGTAACAACATCCATTCTGACTGACAGTGCTCTCTCATTTCATTAATGAAGGCAACAAGTAGGAGTATAATGACATACGAAATTGCTTTCAGATATGAATCATTATGTAAAATAGCTTTATTAATAAATAAAGGATAATGAAACAAAATAATCACAATCCCCCCATGAACAGTCAAACTTGCTCCAATGGAAGTTTAGCAAGAGGACACAGTAGGAGACAATTTGCTTACACAAAGCTAACAACTTTGGTAATCAATTTCACTTACGCATGCACTGTTACAATCATAGCAAGGGGCACTTTGTGCAGTATATTTAAAACCTTATTGAACCCATGTCCTGATTCAGAACCCTTCCTCCAGTAAAATTCGGGAAATTCTGAAGTGAAAACAAAGAGTCGAGGCACATTGGACAAGAAACACTGTTATTGGAAATGCTCACTGTGAACCTAGCATTTTAAAGTAATTGCATTAATTGAAATAAAGTCAATATCATTGTATTTTTTCTTACTGAAAAATAGAAAACACCTTGCCCTAATGAAAGATTGAAAGCACTGAGGGTGTTCTTTCAAGACCTTGAGCTAAATAAGTCTATGATGCAAGCTCTAGTTACTCAAAATGACAACCATTCACCATCACATTCGTTTTGTTAGCTTCATTTTCCAGCCCAGACAAAACCTAGTACTATTCACTGCATATCCCATTCTTGGATCAGTTAATCATTTAATATTCTCCTTGCTGTTTTGCATTTAGGGTCATAGTCTACGTAGCTGAAAGGCTGCACTGTAAAGAGATTTATTTCACTAAGTACATAAATACTGCAGATAGGTAACATTCTGCTAAGATCATAGAATCA
>NW_010231182.1:0-12711 GCF_000690775.1 Eurypyga helias
TCTATGATTCTATGATTCTACTTGTTGTGGTAGCTCAAGCAGAGTTGACTGCTGAGGAGAAAAGAGAGGCAGGAACATTCTGCACATGTTCTCTACTCTTAATTCTGACTTCATTGTGTAAAATTTAATTCACATCTTCAGTGTTCAGAGAGGTAGCACCAACAGTACTGCTTTTTCATCTTTGTTTTTGTAATTCAAGAATATTATTATTTAGTGTTGCAACAACAGTTTCCACTGACAAGTAAGTTAGACTAAACACTGAATTTTCTCCTATTAGTTCCATTTTCTACTGTCTTATTTGCAAGCATGCAATCTTCATTTCAGAAGTAGTGTTCTGAAGCATATTCTTGCTTCTGTGTCACTCCAGAAAGCAAGGGGGACATTCTATTTGGAATCTTAAAAACAAAGCTGATGTGGTCTGATACATCTCCTTTATAACATGATGTGTTTGTGTGTCTGGGATTCTTCAGGGAGTCACAGTGAGAATAAGCCTGAAACAGAGAAATCACAGGCACAGCTGGGAAGGAGCGAGACAGCTCATGTCACCCGTGCAGTTCCTTTTCTGGAGTGAGTCCCGGGCATAACTCAGAGCAGCTTCAGTCTCCTTGACCATCTATATCTATAGCTTTGAGGGGATGTCTTAGCAGCTAAGGACAGATGTGGTATTAAGCTGCCCAGCCCATAGCTCCCCTTATTCACTTGTTCACCCTGTTTTGTGAGGGATGTGAGAGTTTGTGAGGATGTATATCAGCTTCCTGCAAGAACTTCAAAGGGACTCGGCCTGGCACATTTTATTTGTGCCTTCTTTTTTTTTTTTTCCTGGAAATAAAAAGAACGAAGTGAAAATTCATCTTGTGGGTTTGGCTTTCTCTGTTCCTTTCAGAAGTGAAACCAATGGACTCAAACCCTTAAAACACATATTGTGAGAGGAGCAGCAAATAGCCTATGGTGACATACTGGTAAAAAAGTCTAAAGACCGTATTTTTATATATAGTCTTTAGATGTCAAGACAATAGATATTAAAGGAGGAGTTAAAAATAGGTCTCTTCAATCTCAAAGAGTGAGTAGCTGAGATTTTACACTGTATTGCTATCAGTGATTATAATTTTGTGTTTGAGTATGTGCCGTTTCGCTTTCTCTGCTAAGTTTGTAGAGATGGTCGATTTGCTCAAAATGACCACTATAGCTCTTGTATGAGATCTGTTCCTTAGCTGTTGTCTGTTATTATTAAATAAGTTGGACATTAATTTTCTGGCTCAAGAGGCTCCCAGAAAGGCAGATCAGGAGACATCCTGATCTACTTGCAATTGCATGAGGAAAGTAAAGATTTAATTTGAGCCTCAGTTGAGAGACAGCTTCATCAGGCCATTAGAACCATTTCAAAATATCTATTGCTGGGGGAAGTTTTTCCAGACTATTTATGTCTCACCTATGGCCATATATGAACATGTTTACAGGTATGCTTGGCAAGCTACTTACCTTCTTTTGAAAAACCGGTATATACTTTGGGAATTCTAATCCTAATTATAATTTTTGTGAAAAATTTGGACCTCCACAATCTTGAATTACAAAAGAAAGATGAAAAAGTAGTACTGTTGAACACTGAAAATGTAAAGATGAACCTTGAATTAAATTTTACTCAGTGAAGTCAAAAGAGGGAGCAGAAAACATCTGCAGAATGTTCCCATCAATTACCATCGAGTTATCTCAGTTTTCAAATTTACCTGGGACTATGCAAAACCTAATCACAATTCAGTTGAAAGCGAGGAGATTTGGATTGGGTATTAAGAAGTAAGTTCTTCCCAGAGAGGGTGGTGAGGCACTGGAACAGGTTGCCCAGAGAAGCTGTGGATGCCCCATCCCTGGAAGCGTTCAAGGCCAGGCTGGACGAGGCTTTGAGCAACCTGGTCTAGTGGAAGGTGTCCCTGCCCATGGCAGGGGGGTTGGAACTAAATGGTCTTTAAGGTCCCTTCCAACCCAAACCTTTCTGTGATGCTGTGATTTTTGCTTCATTTGTTCCATTAACTCTGTCTAGAGATCCATCACTTGTGTCGAATTTTTCTAGGTTCTCGACAACGGAGAGCGGTCTGGGAACATCAGTAGCATGCGCATAGCATCTGTGTTGGACACACGCATTGGAAAAAGTGTTGCTTTGAGCTACCTCTTCTGAGACATTTTACATGCTTCACCTATGTGATGTTATGCAGTAGGTCTAAGCATGCCTAATCTGAAAGAATTCCTCATGGAGACAGGATTTCTTTGCTTCTCTGTAGGGTCACTACTGCGATTCAGCTACAGGAAAAACACTGATATGTTCCCATGTATGAATCTTGGGGCAGAGGTTGCTATCCCATTATACAAATTATAAATATGGTAAATGAAACATCATTTAAAAAAATATAATAGCAAGATATGACTGGCAGGTTAGCCAGTTCCAAATCTTGAATATTGACTTGCAGTTCTTTGCTCTTATCCTGTAGCTGTTAATTGCGGAACTTAACAGCATCCAGAGGCAAAATTTTGATTGAATAAAGCTATGATTCAGCATAAGGATGTTTTCAGTGGTGCAAACTGTTCACAGTGTAAAACCAGTGTCAATTTTAATCAATGTTAAAGAAAGCTGTGTTGGTAAGTTAAAGGGTAAGCATTCTGAGTGAATAGGAGTTACTCCAAATCTGACTTAAGAGCCAAAATAAGTGAGTGCTTTGATTAGAGGAGGTATGAATACCCTCAGGACATGAAGGGGGCAAGGGACAATTTCTCAGTCCTTTTGCTAAACTTACATCTATTCATGCAGTGCACTCCTGGTGACATTGCTTAGGCATTGGCATTTGTCTGGTCGTTTCTTGTATATCATCTGTGAGAATACTTTAAGTTAAATTGATAGGAGAATAGATACATTTTTTTAATCTTATGATTATACTAGTAGTCTCAACATATTATGGAGAAAATAATGTTTAGTTATTTTTTCATCAAATATCACTGAATGGTTTCAGAAAGCCCATAAATGCAGTTATTTAAATAGTTTCAGCTACTGCATATGCAGGTATGTAACTTTTTCCAGTGGCATAGACATGTTTTGCAAGATTGTGAAAGTTAACTCTTAATTTTATTGCAGGGTATTTAAAATTACAGTTAATTCTTGTAATGAAGCCTTCTCCTTTGATTAACTTTGGTACTGACTGGGATTTAAGTGGGATTAAACAGAAACAATTGTTTTGGAGATACTGCTCGGGAATATTATATACATAAGCATCAGTAATGGCTTTAATTTGTGGTTACTTAGCAACCCGATCACAGTACTGGAAGGACTATCTCTTGTGCTATCTCTTGTATTCTTTAAGTGGTGTAGTAATAAATAGGAACTTGTAGCTGACAGAATGTGGGTTGTATGAATGGAGAAGGAATGTTAGACGTATGAAAACAATTTCTGTTTGCAGGATTAGATTAATGCCTCTTAAGGATTTCAGTCTGAAAAAATACTCTGTGTTACCTTTAGTATTAAATAAATTAAAACCAAATTTTTATTTCCAAGAGAGAAATTTTACAAAATCCATGGATTCCCAATTTCACAAGTTCCCACACTGGGCCAGACTCCCACGCCATAGAAAACAGCACTCCATTTCTCTCGGCTATTGTCCAGTTTCTTGGCAACTGGTGATAAACGGACAGTGCTTGTTAGGAAATCTGTCTTCATTTTTCTTTTCCTTGTTTTAGAAGTAATCTGGAATGAAAACCAATGCTGTCATCCTACAGGCTCCAAAAATAACAAATAAAATAGTATTTATAATACAACTTGGGATGTAATACTAGATTAAGCCTTGAGGCTTAGCTGTATTGCAGCAAAAAGTGTAACATAAGTTTTCCAACTCCAAGGAACAGTGGCAAAAAGGCTAATTCAGACTCCAGGCATTGCCTCCCTCCTGTACATTTGCTCCTGGATGAGGACTGAAGCTGCTTTGTAAATCCAAGTGCTTTGAAGCTACTGTGATACATGGTAATAGGAAACTCTGAGACAGCTTTGGGTCTCCGTTTCAGAACCATGTACATTCAATAAGCAGAGAAGGGAAGTGTGATTTCCTAGATGTCTGCATAAAGACAGGGCACTACCTTTCATGAGAGCTGGAACTAGCAGGATGGGAACTTAAAGTCAAAATGGAAAGTTTATGAACCTTCACCATCCTCTTGTTAAGCTGGAAGACATTGACACCGTAAACCCTAACCTATGGCTATCAACAGGCATGTTTAAAAAGAGAGAAGCTGATATTTGAGCCAAATGACAATGCCTGATAAAAACTAAGCCATGTAGATGCCAACCACAAATACGCATTCTGGGAAATTGTTTCATAATCGGGTGTGTTAGCAAAGGAAAACCAGCAGACAAGGAAAGATGCAGGCAGACACGACGAAAGAGCTGAGAAGCAGAACGCCTTGGGGCAGAGGACTGAGTGGAAGGCCAGATTAGAGAAATGTGTGCAAAGAGAGTATTTTTTCTTCTGCTCCTGGTTTTTCACTAATTCTTCATAAGCGTTGCTGTCTGGAACAAAATATTCTGAGTATTATCAATTCCTCCCTTTGACAGAAATGTCCCTACAGGTTCCCAAATGCTAGACAACGTTAGCTACTGTTTTAATCAGTAGAGAATTTCAACCAGGTTGAGTGTTACTGAAAATTAGTGTTGAAGAAATATGGTAAACTGAGGAAGCAGTGGAAGATCTTCTTAGTCACCATGTTTTTCTAGGAAAACCTTTTCTCTCTGCCAGAAGTTTCCCATGCAACTATTTTCATCCTTCTTTAAGGATGTGTTCTCATCTTGAAGTACAATTTAATGCAAATTTGCTTCAAGAAAAGTGACTTAGTTACAGGTGGGTAATTCTATCATGCAACAATAATTTTTTTGGGGGAAAAGAATCCTTTAAACCATAAAAAAAAAAGAAAATCATGTTATTGCACTGTAGCAGGAACATATAGTTAATAAAACATATAATTAATAAAGAGAGTAAAATAGTCACCTGCAGCCCTTAAACTAGATAAATTCACCATAAGCATGAATAAATCTTCAGGAAAATAACATTAAAAATAGCAATTATTTGAAATGTACTTACTGTTCCTGCAGTTCCTTTGTTTAATGAATACTTTTTAAACATCAGTAGCACACTCGAAGATTGACTTGAACTCTGTCTATGCATTGCTTTGTAGTTAATGGCAAACAGGACTTTGACCTTACCCCCCCTTAGCTCTATATTACTACTTCTTTAACTAGCTAAATAAATACCTGGTACAGTTTAACTGGGCAGTTACACATTCTTCTTATTCAGCAACGATGTTTAAAGAGGTTCTGTCCTCAGCTGGTTTTTCCTGACCCACACCTGCCTCTCCAGTTGTTCTGATACAAATCTTTTTAAAGAGGTGAAGGAAAATGGGTGAAGGAACAGGTTCAGATAAAAAATATTCCTCTGCTTTTATCTACTTTTTCAGTGGCATTTTAAATTGAAACCCAGTTCCTTGGACCAGTTCCTGTGTGTGTGACACAAATGGTTGTGTCAGCACAACGGAAAGGATGGCGCAGGGCAGGAATAAGGGTTGTGAGCAGGCGAGGGAGTTCCTTGCACTGGAATTGCCACCAGAACTCCTTAGACATTATAGCTGTACAGCTCTCTAAAGCAGATAAAAAAGGACTTAGCACCAGAAACTTAGTTTCAAAAGATAAGAAAAAGAAGAGAGCAGTGATCAACTCACTAGAAAAACTCACTACAGTAAAATACAAACAGCTCATGCACCTGTTCCCCACTTTTTGGCACAGCATAAAATAAGAAATTAAATGCTTCTCTATATATATATTATCTGGTGGTGCATGTGTGTGAGAACACACATATGCAAGCAGGCACATGTTCAAGTCTCTTTTTTTCACTCCTGGCTATGGTGCTTGGCATGGGAACTGAGCAGAGAGGCCTGGAAGAGGGAAGTAGAGGTGGCTACTAATGTGTAAGATGCTGCTGGATCTGGTCCTGTCAACAACATTCAGAGAAGGAGACTGCTAGGATCAAGGACTTGGGTGTGGGTTTGATTTAAGATACGTATCTGGAAAATTAAACTGAGAAAAATATATTCATTTGGGGGAATGGAACTGTGACAAGTTCTGTCAACTTTGATTCTATCTGTATTATTTTTTGAGATAGTGTTTTTAAACAGGGATGTAGACCTGCCGAGTGGCATAACTTCCTTTCCTCTGTAGTCTGCAAAATGCAAGCAGCTGCTCAGAAACAAAAAGATCTCACGCTAAATTTCTGAAATAACTTTGGAATTGGAAATATTTGTATTATAATTATTTTCTGTGGGGTTATATGACAACATGATATGATTTTTACGTGAATGGCTTCTTAAAGCTTTAATTATATGTCATTTATTTAAGGCTATATTCATTTCTTTCTAAGTCTTGAAAGTAAGAGGTTGATTTAATTGGTTTTCAAAGAGCTGCTCAGTTCATTTGCTATTGTTATGAGGCATGTAGCATCTCCCATTTAATTATTTCTGATTGAGCATAAAAATTACTCTCTCCTTTCTGTGGTAGCTCCTATCCCTCTCTTACAGCTGCACATGTGACTGCTCTAACCTTGTCTGGAGGACACCTCTTTAGTGTCAGTAGATCTGTCTTTAAATTTCTACGTGAGGTCCTATGAATATTGTAGGGAACAGAAATCTATTATTTATTTTATTAAAGCTATTATTTATTTAACAAAGAGTTTATTTGCCAAGTAGTAGCCTTGGCTAGATCCTGCAAGAACGTTCACGTGAGAATCACCTCCTCTCAGCTTGGCACCCAGCCTCCTTGGATGCACCGGGCATCCTTTGGAGGATGTGCCCCATGCTGGCCTGGGCAGCTGCCCTGCCTGGTGGGGACATGCGGCTCTTCCATGGCCGCTCTCTCTCCAAAACAGCTGGGTACCCACTGGGATCCCAAGGCTTGCTCAGGTTTCCTCTACCTGCTGTTTACTCCTCTGAATCTCCCAGCTCTGCCCTCTCTGTTCTGTACTTTGTCGACGTGTGCCAGGAGTAATGGCCATCCACAGTAATGCAGTTCTTTTCGATACCAATTGTTCCATGAGCTGCTGAGCTGGGGGTGATGGAGAAGGGGGGGTTACCTGGAAGAGTGGAGTCACAGTAAGCAGCTTTGATGGAGTGAATTGCTGGTGAGGCAACAGCTGCCCAAGGATATGTGAACCAGCCCTGGATGTGCTGTGTAGAGCTGCAGATAATTTGTCCTCAGATCTTCCTTTCCATGTGGGCTAAATGTGGGTTGCTTTCCACTTTAGCCAGTCCTGTACTGCTCCAGAAATTTCCTCAGCAGTTTTGCTGGATGCTGTAATCATGTTTACGCTCCCTATGCAGGCTCAGCAACACTGTGCTATCTGAAGATTATTAGCCCCGTTTCAATTCTGTTTGTTTACTGTCATGCTAATTATTTTTTCCAGAACGATACACGTTTTCAATATTGCCCTAGATTTTCCATGTGTCAGCTCTTTGAGCAAAGAACCCATTTGATTAGCTCTCCATCTTTTCTTTATTCATCAGCCACTCTTGGGTTTTTGCCAGTTTCCAGAATGGCAAAAGAATAACTGGGTTCAGAAGTATAAACCTGAAGTTGATCAGTGCTGGATTCAGAGCTGAATGAGTGAAGACAGACTTTACAATTCCTAGATAGAGGGACAAGGTAGGAAGTAGCTGACGAATGGCTGTTATTGCACTTTCTTTAGTCACAGAGGACAGAGATCATTTTCTCTAAATGTACTGCTATTATTATTAAGCTATTTAAAAAGCAGAATCCTTTCTCCCAAGTTTGAGATGATACCTTCTGTTGGGTTATCATTTTATGTGCTTATGTATGTATGAACTGCAGGTGACTATTCAATAAATCCATTTTTCTTGTCATTAATATTAGAAGATTTCCAACTTCCACTTGCATGCTTTATTTATGATCAAGTTCTTGCAATCAGAAATGTGATCTTTAATAAAATGAAATGTATGTGTCTGATGGAAAGAAGCATTAATCATGCAGAAAACAACCAATACACATTTATTTCTTTTTGCCATATTGTCACATTGTATTTCTATAGGTTAATCATGATTTGTAAGTAATATGTAAACATATTTTCAAAGCAGTACTTTCCTTTAATGCACTGTGAGTCCAAATAAACAAAAGTACGTTCAATTCCCTCTTCTATGTCCCTTTACCTCTGCTTTGCTTCTAGGTATTTCTATTATCTTGCATGTTGTGGATACCAAGTGGATAAACCCTCGTTCCTTAGGGGATACATTTTAAACATCAGTACCACAGTGAAGTGATTCCAGTTTTCCATAACCTTACTGAAAGTTAGCCCATTCTTTGTAATAATCATTAGTGTTCTCCTGAATGCAGATAAATTATTTCTATTGATATTCCATTTATTTACACTATTCCATTATGTTTAAAACCCACCTCCTGCAAAACAACTAATCTGTGTGTTTTTTAATATTCTGCTTATGGCAACTTGGGGTGTTTATTTAGCAGGAAAGTTATTTTAGAGCTTATTCTTTTGGCAAAGAACATTTTCAGAGCCCCAACCTTTCCATTGAGTGAAATGTACTGTATTTAAATCATACAGATACGAATGGCATAAACAAAAAAAGTACATTCATGGCACAGCTGTAACAGCCAAGAAGGTGGGAATGAAAAATGAGTGAAAAAATTCTTTGAATAGTTACATTAATTTCTACAGGAATTAATTGCAGTTATCATTATATCCCCTTTGTGCTCACATCTAGTCAGTTGAATCTTGGAGGCCCACACATAGATGTAACATGACCTGCAGAGTCTTCTCCCTGGGCTCAGTTTGGCACTGCTCTGCACAGCCGACAGGCTGGCGGCTCCAGAAGCAGAAGTGTAACACAGCCTCAGTCACATCTAGGCCGTGCAGATCAGCCTCACACGCCGAGCAGTGCATTAACTGAACAGATGAAAAAACAAAAATCGGGCAGAGAACTGCTGTGAGTCACTGGTGGAGTGTTGTCAGGCAGACACAGAGGCTTTCATTGCTGGATGTGTACGATGGGCATGGGGAGAGGGGTGGGGGGTAAAACAGAAAGATTCCCATCACCCATTCTTCTGGTCTGTAGCGTCCGCCCCATATACTGTAACATCCCTTGTTGGATAAGGCTGCAGAAGCATGGGGTGAGCCTGGTGCTGGAGCCCCCGCAGGGCTTTGGGACAGGATCGGATTTAATGCACTGAGCGTGGCCATGACATGGCCAGTACTTCAGGCACAGGTAAGCCTGAAAGCTCAGGTGCCTTGAGGTTTTGATGGCTGGGAGATTGTGTGTGTAACTGAGGATCTACACTGTAAACCTGGATGCCTACAATGGCAATTGGATCCTATATTCAACTGAATCCCATCCTTAGCCTTCAATGCATTGGAACATTGATTCTATGGGAAAAGCCCTGAGGACAAGATCCTTAATAGTTGTGAATTGACATCGTACCACTGAGCATTCTGAAGCTCATACAATTTACACTGCAAGAGGATTTGGCCCTCTGTCTTTCGTTGGCATCTCCTGGAGTCAAATCAGCAAGCAGCCGATATTAAAGGCAGCTCATTACAGAGGAGACATATTCACCCGTGTTCTCTCTCTGTGAGGTCTTACTCTTGTCCTTTCATGATTTCTGTAGCTGTACCAAGGCAGAATGGAGGGCAGTGACACCTGGAAAATAAGTTACTTTTTCAGACTCAAGCTACACAACAGAAATTCTGGCCGATGAGGCTGCTCTCTGGGCTGGGGGCCAGGGCCTGGGCAAGGGGAGGCAAAGCTATGCAGCTTTTGCCCATAGCTGGGCAGGGAGCATATCTTTGCAGCTAAGGATCTTTCTCTTCCCTTCTTTCTATTTCTCACTTCCTCACACTTATTTTCTTTGTCTTTTCCTTTCTTGCTTAGCTGAAGAACCGTTCCTATTCAGCAGCCTATTCAAGCTCGAGTCAGGACTGTCGTGTGGTGAAATACAGAACTGCAGACATAGCAGGGCAAGCCGAGATTTTTGAAGAACTGATGGTTGAAAGACACTGTTTGGCAGTGTTAATTGTACACAGAGTATTGCCCAACTGCACTGCTCTATTTAATGACTTGTCATTGTATATATTTTATAACCCTTTGTTAGCCTCGAAAATTTGCTTAGGCTGATACCCCTGATACTTTGAGTTGGGCTGATACCCCAAACTCAGAAGTTGGTGCCACAATGTTAATTGAAGTATGAAAATACTCTAAACCCTTGCTTCCTCTCAGTAGCGACTGTGGTGAATTCCTTGCAATTAAGAAAACACTCAAGTGGTCTTTTCAAAATGTTGCTGCATATTGCTTCAAATTATGGACCAGAGATTTTGCTTGATTTTATGCAGTAGATTTACTCCCAGGGCAGGACGCTGATGCAGTAACTAGTTTACTTCAGCGAACATCCCATAAAACTTTCCCATCATTTTCCTGGCTTTTCATATGAATTTACAATAGTACGAAGATTCAAAAATGTTGAGGAGGAGGTTAGAAATAACCTTGATTTTGAGACTGGTTAGACATAAGCAAAAAAGAGAGTGAGTTTGTCCATGCGTTGAACAGTTTTGTTTGCATCTGGCTGGTGAGGCTACCTGTGTGAGTTTTCAGTGCCACTTTTCTTCTGCCACCAATATCCACCTTCCGTGGCATATACAGCTGACAATAAACTTCAGTGGGAATGTAGTGCATCATGCCTGCATTTATGCAATTCTTCTCCAACTAGAACTTAATAATTACAAGGTTCCCAGAAGCTGGGAGGGTGAGTTTAGTGTAGAAAATTTACCAGTGTCATTGTACTTCTGCAGCTTTCAAAACAGGTATACAATAACCCAAATAAGGCACTTATTAGAGAGGTAGCACTGAGATTGATTGTACTGATACAACTAGAGTGATATGACTATACCCGTAGAGTAATAGGAGTAAATGTTCTTGTTTAAGCCAGACTCAAGTTTTAACATTATTAAGTTGAAGTTCTGCATTATGAACAATAACAGTATACAGAGTTTCAGATTTTAGAAATATTTAGTCGGTCCACAGGGGGCCAGAACAGGATTATATCCTCAGAATGTGTTAGTGCTTTATTTCTTCTAATTTTAAAAGTCTCAAGGGAACAGAGCTTTCACCATTTCCATAGAGACACTATTTCACAGCCCATAGATCTTTCTGTCAGGAATATTCACCTTACGGTCACTAAGATTTTTCCTTTTTTGCAAGTTTGGTAGCATTTTTAGCTGCCTTGGATAGCTTTATACGAGGGAGGTGAAAGGGGAGGAATTAGGGAGATACCAAAAACAGTGAAGTCAGAGGAAAGCTCTAAACGATTTCCTCGTTAAAAAAAACTCACAGAGCCACAGATTGAATGTTGCTCTGATCAGTGCCTTTAATAATTTGAATACTGCTCTGCTAAATGTAAATTTAAAAAGATCTTAATGTCCAATGGAGTAGGAATTGTACAAAAACAAGTGAAGTTTCTTCTAGAGGTAAGAGTAAAATATTGCTTTGATTCACTCTAGTAGGTTTCCTCACATAATCTAATCTATCTGCTTTAAACCTCAAGGAATTTCTGCTGGTTTATAGACAGTGAGGCCTTGCAATGAAATGGAGAAGTGGGAGTTAACTTTAAAAACGTACTGGCTTTCTCCCAAGCAGTGAGTGCTGACAAGTATAACCATATTACTAAAATCACATCAGCAACGTGATATATTAAATAAAAACATGATCGTCTACAGCCAAAGTAGTTTGTATTTTGTCCATGAAAAAGCATTGTGTTACATCAATCTGTCCAAAAAATGGGACACATCAGAAAACAATGTTAAGAAGGCTTTTAAAACACATCATTGAGATTACAGCACCTTTAAAAATAAACAGCACTGAATACCAACACAGGTAAAATGTCACTGTGAAACCCAGATCTGAAATTCAACGGCATGCTTTATAGCTTTCCAGTGTGTGATAAAATCTGTTCACCAGATGTACTATCTGTCTCCTGTGTAGCATACTTGAGCATCATCTAGGCCTGAGGCCCATTTATTTCATGTAATTGCCTTCCCCGTGCACACCTTAGGGCACCCTAATTCTCCATTTTATTTCAGGCACTGTACAGGGTACCATCTGGTAGTGTTAAGCTCATCTCATTTTATTGCACTATTGCAGTGGCTATATCCAGCCCTATAGCATTCTCTCAGTGAAGAGAGAGTTCAGTTACTGCCAGCTATTTATTTTTGCCAGAAATAAAGTAGTTTTTAACTATACACATGCAGAGTTCACGTGTATATCAGTCTCACCTGAAATGCAGGTCAGTGCCTTTCACCCCCGGTGCTTAAAATTAAATAAATAAATGGCGCCTTGCTGCTATTCAGGTGCAGCAGCCATGCTGGGAGAGTGTTCTCTCCTGCTAACAGTACGAGATCTAAATTCTCCTTACTCCTCCGAGCAATGATGTCTTTTTAGTATCCTAGTATCCCGTTTTTATTATTTCTATTAAAATGGGCAAAAAATATTCTATCTCACCTTAAAAAGGTACCTTACAGGAATAGCTTAATATTTAAAGGTAGCAATATACCTCTCAACTGTACTTCGTTACAAAGTTCATTTGCTATTTTAGGCTGAAATTTACTACTGTATATCACATTCCTG
>NW_010231182.1:12742-27405 GCF_000690775.1 Eurypyga helias
TTTGTTTATTCTTGTAAATTATTGCCAATAAAAAAATAGAACTTGAGATTATATAAAACCATCCATTTCTAGGTTCTTCCTTGTCTGCCATTTTTAATCATCTCCCTCTTTTTGAGTCTTACTCACATATTTTAATGGCCTGATTTTTTTAAACCTTCCTTTTGTGCCAGCAATTTTTTGCTCTTGGTTATTGCTACTTAGATGTCTAACTACCTGCTTGTGCCTGCAAACGAGGGAGCGGGAAGTCTAGGTGCCATTAATTGCTCCCACAGTTTTCATGTGCAAAAAGGGAGCCTGGGTTTTCAAACTCCAAATTTTGCTGGCAGTAGGTTTGAAGAGCATCAGGCTTGAAAGTGCAATGCTGTTGTCTGCTGTAGAGCCAAATTCTGCTTCCCTGTAAACTCTGCTGGCTTCAGAACGGTTGCATGCCGATAAGGCAGACCAGAATCACCCTCACTGCTGCAGCTCTACCACTCCTGGAGAGGAAGAAACACCTTTGCTAACTCGTGGTGGAAACATCATGTGAAACACATTTGGCACCAATCTGATGTCCCACGACAAAATACAGAAGTTTCAGTGAAACAGATCCAGTTCCTGATGTCAATGGCAGCATCAAGGAAAAAATATTAACTGCTTTTCTCCCTCAGGCTTTTTTTAAACCACTTAAAACACATTTTCATTGCATCCTCTTCCCCCAGTGCTTTCTCCTTAGGCAACGGCAGGAGCAGATTCAGGTTATATGGATGCAGCATGACACCTTCCCTCCTCCCTCCACCCCTATAGCTCTGTCTCCTCTTTGGAGCAGTAGCCGGACAGGATATCATCCTTTTACAAAGCATGTGTGTCACTCTGGAGCAATAGTTCCGTTAGGCAGTGATTCCAGATGGAGCTCAGGCAGTGCAGATTCGCCCACTAAGCACAGCTATGGGTGGCACCCGTTCTTCCTCCCCCTGAGCAGTAGGAGAGGGTCCCAGCTACTGGCAGACAGAAATGTCCCGCTTCGTTCAAGTGTGCTTCCAGGCCGTCTGCAAACCTTCGCTGATGCCGTTTCCCTGGTGCTGCTCAGTTCATGTGTCACTCTTCCCAGCTGTCAAAATCTGGATGAAATATTGATGTGACTGAATGCTGCCGGTAGCTGGGCAGTGTCTTTCTTCATCCACCCCCAAACAAAGCAACTGATGAAAGAAACTTAGGAGGGGGGAGTCTCTGAAAGTGTTGATTTTCGATAAGTATTTAAGTCACTCACCTGCTATTTCCAGTGTCGGAAATTATTCTCTTTCTCTGATCTGCTGCATATGACAAGATGACAGTGGGCCTGCTCAGAAAAAAAGGTTGGCACAGCTCTGGTGAGCAGCGCAAACTCACCATAAAAAACAATCACTGTTCAAATGCGTTTTTTCCCTTTCTCCTGACTTTCTCGTTCAGCATGGCATTAATAGCCATGTCTGAAATTGCCACCTTCCAGATAAATTAATACACAATAAAACTTAAAAAAGGTGGAATTAAGTTCCCTTGTGTGAATTCTGTATGTTTTGTGTTCACTAGTGATGACTAATATAGGTAGATTCACCTGGACGAGCTGTCTGTTTTGATATAAAGGGGAGGTGAATGAAAAGAATAACTCTCTATCATTCTTTGTTGTAGGAAGTGTTTATTTTACTGTTTTCAGTCTCAGCTGAAATCAGGAGTACTGGATTGTGACTAGACAAGCTGTGATTCTTAGCAGCCATACAAAGTACATTTTCCTGATGGTTTGTAAATCAGTGGAAGTCTCAAGTGAAAAAATAGGTTTGTATCTATTTTTCTGGAGACTTCCACCTCCTTTAGCTTTCAAGCCACCTCATTCTGCAAAAATTTTAATCATAGTCTCTTAATGTTAATGAAGTTAATGAGGAGTCTTTTCTCCCCGTCACCCCATCAAACAGAAAATCCTGATAATTCCAAATACATTCAGCTATAAAGAACTAAGTGTCGGAACAAGCCACCATAGGCCGTAGAGCTCAGAAATTGTGATAGATAACTGAGTACTAAGATTTTCCACATACCAAGAAATGATGCTCTAAGGAAAGGCAGAGATCTTCAGAGCTGGCAAGGTGCAATGGCCAGGTGTGGGTGCAGCAGGGTACCAGATGATATCTGTCGAAGGGCTGGAGCCTTAAACATAATTAAGACTGTTCATTTGGCATAGCAAAAAGAAAGCTCATAGATTTTTATTGATAAAAATGCAAATGTGATAATTTGAGCTAAAAGGGAAAATGTAATGGCACACACTCATTCCTATGAAATTTAGTTTCCATTAGCAAAATGCTAATTAACAATTAATCATTTGATAATGTATATGTAGCAAAAGCAGCTCAAAAGTCAAATTGTCTAAATAAATAGCACAGTAGCCAGTCGATGTGAAAAAACCCATGCTGCTTTATAAAGAAGAAAAGTAGAAATCATTGTTTCCCCTTACAGAAATTGCAGCTGTGGCATACATACCGCCTTAGTTACGACACCTGAGAGTTACACCTAGCTAGTCAATCTTTTCCTGCAAGTGACTGTTGTTAAATGGAAGCAACACTAAAACAGACTTACCCGTCTCTGCAATCAAACTGGGAGAAAACTGCCTTGGGATTCATCGGACAGTGGAATTTGAAAGCATCACATTCCTGCAAAGGTTCCCTCGGAGCCAAAGGATGGCTTCCTAGCGCTAGTGACTTCTACTCTGAGCTCATTTGTGTTCCACTCCCATTGCATATTTTCACGTGCATAGGCCTCTGGAGTGCTGTGCAGCCAGACCTGACGGCATTTCCTGTTTATTTCAGTCTCTGGTATGACATTGAAAGTAACATCTCAGCCTGGAAGTATATTAAATGAAGTGTGCATGCAAATTACTAGCCAAGACTCTATTCCATTTTACAGAAGGTTCTTGTTCGATTGGTTCATTTTGCAAGACTTAATTCTGTAGGATGGGCCAGGCTTTTTTCCCCATTATAAAAAAATCCCTAATAACCAGCCCCACATCTGAGACAGTGAAGATTAAAATCAACCATTGTGTAGTATATGAGAAGTAACTATTTTTCATAGGCTTTTTACTGCACATTTGGGATTATGATTTCATATTATGCAAATGCTTTTTATGAAACCATAACACAGAAATGTGTACTATTGTTAATACACATTTGCAGCCTAGCATGGGAAGTCTCCAAAGGAGCCATTCTGGTGTCTTCTCTCATCGTGTATTATGAATAATAAACAAAACATAGTTAGACATATTCCGTATTACAGAACAATAATAATAAAAATTGCATCCTGTCATTAATATGCCCCAACAGCGTGTATCCTGGTAGCTCAGAAAGACATCTCACTGTGGATGCATGCTAAATGAAAATAAAAAGTTCTCTAAGTCATAGCAGGAACAGGGACTGTTTGGGACAGCTCTCTTGGTTGTACTTGGAGGGAGGGATGGTAATAAAAATCCTGCTTGTTCTTAATTTCTCTCAGCCTCACAATGGCATTACTTTTGCCCCTGCAGTCGTTGTCTGCATGCTAGGTCCTGTACATCAGTCGTATTTTACAAAGTGCTATTAGAGGCCTCAAATTAACTGTTCCTGTAATTGTTTTCTGAAGAACTCCAAAGAAGAACCTGGTGTTTGAGCAACCTAACTGCAATGCCTAGCCTAGACTCTAACCAACAACCCCATGCAGGGGCCATTCAGACATGGAATCACAATTGCACATTATTAGGTGCAAAAAAAGTCACTGTCAATGTTCCTGAAAAAAAATCTGTGTCGACGCTGGCCTGTGACTTATGAGTGTGCTCCTATTTCCACTTATTTTGTGGGTCTCAGACCTGTGCAGAGTGTCCATTTTCCAGCATGCAGTCACTCTGACAAGTTTTATTCCACTGTAATGTACACTAATGTGTCTCCCTACCTCTACCTGTTACCACTGCTTCCATAGGGTCGCAGCTTGTCAGCCACAAATCTGTCGTGAATAAAACCAGTACTCGTGTAGCATCATTATTGGTGTTTCTGATATTCCAGAATACCTGGGAGCTTTCATGTGCTTGCCAGATCTGAAAAACAAAGGGAAAAATGGAGCTGTTCTGCTGTTCCTCAGATGAAGGCTTTAATAAGGGCAGCTTTCCAGGTTGAATGAAATGGGAATTATTATTTCTTCCTTGGACAAATGTATTTCTTTCCTAGATTAGGTTTTGTCTGTCTGCTAGAGCTGTTTCCAGTGTAATCTTGCCCATATAAGCTGAAATCTTACAACGGCTTTAAATGTCTTTTGTAGGTTGAGTTGGCCACAGGTTCCGAGTATTACTATGTATGTGAGATTTAAATAGAACTGCCTTATAACTCTGCATTATAACAATCTCTCTGCTTGCAAAGCTGGAAAAAGATTAACTTAATAGCATGGTTCAGTAGAAAAAGCCAAGAGGAGTGAGCTCTGGAAAAATATTACTTTAATTCAAATGTGTGTTTCGAAGATTCCTACATGTATCAGTTAAAGAAGGTTCCATGTCTAGATTGCATTAAAGGCATGATACCTAAACTTGAGGAGGTAAACACTTGAAATTGTGTGTTCTGTATAATGAAAATTGCCTCTCTATAAACCTTTTTTTCTTTTTTTTTTTTGTACCACAAAAAATATTTGTAGAGGTTATTTCACCAGGCATTTGGAGACTTTGAAGTGCTTTTCTATCCATATGCTTCTTTATGAATAGGTAATTTTTATCTGTGCTCTACTCAACTGGATGTTTATAAGACTCTGGTTTCAAAGATGCCCGCTAAAAAAATGTAATCATCCTAAAATGACTATCGTAAGATTTATTCTATTACCCTTTAAGTACTTTGCAACTTATTTCCATTTTTCTCCCTCTAATTTTGCCTCCAGTAAATTCCTAAATTTTTCTAATTTGCTGTGCTATTTTAATTAGTCAATTTTCCCTTATTTGTACAAGTAAGCAGTCTTATAAGTTTGAGACTGTAAATCATTCATCCATTAAAAACTCTATTTCCTCATTCTGCAAGTTCGATTCATTTAGAAAAGAAAAAACCTTGGCGTGGAACAGAATTATGCAATGTCATGGACACATTAACATTTGGATCAAAATTTTACGTTGTGTCAGCCAGTAAACAGTATAAATGGTTCAGATTTGCAATAAATAATTGTCTATTAATACCTTGGCATGGTGTAGCAAATTAAAGTCTCACTCCAGTAAGCACAGATGTAGGTAAGAGCTGGGGCCTAAGGAAAGCAACTGCCATGCAGCACTGGAACAGAAAGAGAGCATCGTGACGCGCTGCTGTCTTTCCAGCAATGAGAATAACATATACAGATTTAAACAGCAAGAGAGAAACGTAGAGGGAGGGAGTTTGTAGGTGCATTTAAGTCTAATCAAGCAAGATTTAGAACCATTCCTTTTAGATGCTCTGGCAGACGCTTCCCTTGCAGAAGATTAAGAAAAGCATTTTAAAATACAGCCTTGTGTGCTGTTGCATACATAGCAGAGCCCATAATTCAGGACGATGGGGACATAAGATACTCAGGGACCTCCTGGGTCATTATGTTGGGTCCATTCCTGTGTTAGTCAAACACCCCTAAAAATCTTGCTTCTTTTGTTAAACTGCTGTATTTTGCAGATTGTGGTCAATTGTCTTGAGGTTTTCACAAATTTAATTGCTGAGTGAAATTTTGTCAAGTTGCATCAGTAACTTTCTGCCCCACAGACTGAGCAGAAGGTCCTGAATGCTGTATCTGAAACTCAAAGTTCAGTTTCTTAACATGGCTTGTTTCCGTGAATGTTTTAACAAGCACACATGCCATTACTTCAGTATAGAAATTCAACACAAATAGAAGCATGAAAAGAAATTAATTTACAAATTCAAATATATATGAACTATTAGGTATTAATAATTATTTAGAGAGCTCCAGTTCATAATATTGTCTCTCAGCTGTCTCCAGTGGTGTCACCCATGAACCATAATTGTTGTTACTGCATCTTTGAACATGTTTTTTCTTTTGCATTACCAACTCAGCCCATAATCCTGTAACACAATCTAGCTTGTCCATACGCTAATGGGAAGGCATTAATCTAAACATTGTTCTCCGTTACATTAACTGGAGAGCAATATCTCCTTATTTTGTATTTCTTAATGGTTTCTTTGTCCAAGTCTGTTTAAAAACGCAGCCTCAGTGTGCTGGACTACAAGTCTTCCATGGTCTATGCTTGATTGGCTGAGTAATCTCTCTCATTTTCTTTGGCACTTTGTGTTCATGTCCTTGGTGTCTGGAGCACGAGTCAGTGGGTTTTTCAGCAGAGTAAAAGGTGTGTATTCTTTAGGCAAGATGGCTTATTTAGGGTAGCTCTGAAGCTGGTCCTGCTAGCTGTAGAGGACAAAGGCTTAAAAATCTTTCAAATCTTTGGCTGTTTACAGGCCAAACACAGTTTAACGCTTACGGGAACACAAGAACGACCTTCTTGCTGCATTGCCTTGTGCAGTGGGACTAGTTAAAAGGGATATAAATGTACCCCTGAAAGCCAATGCCTCAGTGCTTGGGAGCTCCTTGGATAGACTTGAGAGTTTCTCCCTTAGCTCCTGCAGCAGTGTTACGGCTCTGCTCCAAACCTCTGAGGCTATTAATAAAAACTTGAAAATCATCCATCTAATAAGACTCATGTCACTCCTTGAAACACTCAGACCTCTTTAGCTTACCAATGATTTGCTCCATTTGTGCAGCATACTCTGTTGACTTGAGTCCCTGCATAGCTACGTGAAATAATGCATGTTATTGCATGGTTAACCACACGGTAACTTCACTGGAAGCAATGGTAATTACAGAGTGAGTTGTGTTAATCCTCCTGTGCTATTGTGTGGTAACTGTGTAATTTGCTCGGGTCACCTGTGCAAATCAAAGTTGCCTGGTAATTTTTCTCTTCTCCATTCTCGTAACAATTGCAAGTGAATTAGAACGATGATGGTATCTCAGCAGGGTATGTGGATCTAAACCTTCTAGAGCAATGCATTGCTTTCTATGAGAAACTCCTATTTTTAATGTTATTGGCAGAAAACTGATTACAGGGACAGAGGTTAAATTGCCTGTATGAGTAGCTATACCTCCATTTTTAGCACCCTCACTGAAATCAAGCTCAATAATGCACTGAATAGAATTCATTCCCACCCAGTTGCTGTTTAGGGACTTGTGAAATTGCTTAAACACCCTCAATTCACTCCCACTCTTCTGAGTTACGAATTTTGAGCAAGAAAGATGCAAGTTTGGTGAAACAGTGAAAGATCTAGCGCAGGATTTCAAGAAGGCTAAGCAATCAAAAGGCAGCCAGAAGTCACGGTCAATGTAGTACTTGTTCTGCAGCCGGAAAACTCAAGTCACCAGAGATGACAAGGTGTGATGTTTTTGCGAAAGCAGTGAAGCAGTGAAGTCTACATATCCACAGTGTAACACAGAGACAAAAAAGGCTAGGGCCATGGCCTGACCTGATGTGATTTCCTTTAATACTGGTCTGAGTCACATGTTAGAATATAAAGAATTAATTACATGATACATAACCAGTTCCCACCAGTGGTCCAGCAATCTGTGAAACACTATTTAGGCATGCCTTTCCTGTGACACTTCTTCTGTCTCCAATATATCACACAGCAAACCCAAAATAACAGAAGCACACATATCAATGTGAACAATATCATCCTGGTGCAGAAATTTTCACAGTTAATTAAAAAAATCAAATACAAGCACTCCGGCTCCTTACTAAACTAATTAAAAATATAAATACAATAAGCCCTGACTGAGCTTTTGACAGGTCATTAAAAACACAAAATTGAGTCAAGTACAAAGACTAGTTTCAGTATATTAGAGCGTGAAATAAAATGGTGAGGCTGAAGTTAAATTAACGCTGGTTTTGTTTCTGCTGTTCCTCACCTGGTGTGGGGAGCAGAATTTACCCAGTGCAGTTCTCCAGAGGTAAAGGCCTGGGCAGTTTACTATGTGAACTCAAAGATGCCATTTATCCCTTCCTTCTGACTTTTAAATCTACTTCCCTGGCAGCATTACCAGCTGTGTGTGTTCCATGCCGTGCCTTTTTGACTGCAAGTTTTGACATAATTTTCAGTCCTCTGACATCCTTTCAGCAATAGACATACACTGTCTCCACTCCAGGTGTATCCTTTAGAAATAACTTTGGCTAGAAGTGGAGCAGTGCTTTCAAGTGCATCAGCTTAGGGTTTCCGAGCAGGACTAAGATCTAGGAAGTACTTCCCTGTAGGAGCTTTAATCCTGTGTTATGGGGCTGCACTAGGCTGTCATACTGGCATTCCCTTGGTTTCACACCAGACTCCCAGTCCTGAAGACACCCATGCTATATGAAGCTTAGCTCCTACCTGGGCTCTTTCCTAGGGCAAATAAATCCTTCACTTGGTCAATCAGAATAGCTTAAGCTTCATAAGGTTAGCTTGGTGCTTGGATGTAAAATACCATTCTCCCGTTATATTTGCAGTGTGGGGAATTCTCCAATATAACTGCATAAAACAAACAAACCCAAAATACCATGTGGGTAGCCAATGTGAATATTTTTCCTGTTGGCCTTGATTTATCAACAGCATAATGAATGTCCCAAAAGCCTTTAAATTTCCTTAGAAGCACCCTTTGAGGGGAGCTTCAGGAATATTCCCTGTATTGTCTGGAGAAAAGTGAGGGCTGCCATCGGGAATGAAAACATTGCTTCCTAGTATGTTCCAGCTTTCATTTACTGACATCCCACACACATACACTTGTATACAACATGCAAGAACAGTGTGTAATATAGTTTCAACTGAATTGATTTCCAGCACAATTTGACCTGTAAATTGGCACCTAGTGTTAGGAAAGGAGACGGGATCAGAGCTGTGCCCCTTGTCTAGGTGTAGCAAGAGCCTCTGTGCTAAGCCAGAAAGGATGAGGGAGTATCCCACCAAGAGGTTCCCCAAAGGATGTAGGAGTTTCTGCCTCAGGTTTTGTCTGCTTCAGGAGGTCCCTGCAGCAAGCAAGCATGTGAATTTAGCAGAGAGTAGTTGGTGTAACACCCTTTGAGAGGCCGCCCTGGAACTGCTGTGAAGTGGATAGGTACTCAGAGTCCTATTCCTGCTTGTTGCTTGCTGATTCCTGCTCTGCAGAAGTACCCCTGAACCTGTCCCCATAGCACTGAGCCTCCCCATCTGGAGGAGCCGAGGCTGTTGGCATTTGTCCTTGTTGCAGTGGCTGTTAGGATTTGCCTGTGCTTGTGTAAGCGCTTTAAAAAGCCAGAATCCTGCACCAAGCTGTGCCTCGAAAGAAGGGATTAATGCCTAGAAAATGTCTTAGTCAAAGAGTTTAGACACGGTTTTATAACTTAGTTAATGGTCTAGTACAGGAGAGGCCTGAGAAAACACAGCAAATAAGTATTAATGCCAGATCCTCCTCATTCTCTATTCTTTTCTGCTGCCTCTACATAAGATGGGTCTCCTTTTTATCCCTGGCATTAAGTTTTTATCACTTTACTAAAATACTATAAATCAATAAAATAGGGCAGAAAATTGCTTTCTTACATCATTGCACCAACATGCCGCTTGTATGGTCTGGAATGACAATGAGACATCCATCTTTCTGTGGACAAAAATGCCAGTTTCCAGTACAAAATGGCAAGTTGTATATGGCTAAAAAAATTCCAGACCAAACATCAGCTTCTGCTGAGATGAGAAATGCCTCCTTCACTTTCCTAATTTTTTGAAGCTCAAGAGAAAATTCTAATTCTCTAAGCAGAAAATACTATTAATAAATGAATATTTATATTCTGTCCTAAAACCCTTTTCCTAGTCATTCTTCTTCCCCATAATATTTGCTTGATTCTCATGCCAAGCTCTATAAAGACCTTCTTTGATTTTTTTTTTTTTTTTTTAAATTTTTAAATATACTCACAAGGGGGAATGCTCATAAAATTCAGCCTCCGCCACAATCTGGACTATGGTCTGCCAAGCTCCACATAAATAAATCATCAAGTCATTTTGGCATCTTCTGGGCCAGGAGGAATATCTTCGGGGTAGATTTAAAGAGATATTGTCCTGTAAAGTATGTCCTTTGTAGAGAAAACTAAGCAGTAGCTTAAAGGCTACAGTGAATCTCAGGTATTTGAATTTTTGCAGGTAACCAGTGCAACAAAACACAGTGAAAGACTTTTTAATTCCAAAATTACAACTGTATTAGTTAGTCTTCCCTGCTGCTACCCTAGCAGAAATGAAATCCAGTACCAGAGACCTCTGGGTAGTGTGAGCAGGTGGTACTGGAGTTGCCGATTTTGTGCTAAAATGTCTGTAGAACGCACAACGAACAGCCGCTGGAGATTGTCTCTTAGCAGTCAACACTGAAACAGGGATAAAGCAGCCAAACACTTCTCAGCTTGGTGCTTTCTAAAGCCAGTCTGAACAGCGAGACACAAGACCGCTCCAGCGCCAGAGGAGCGTGCTGGGCCTGGCCTGGCAGCACCTCGTCCCTCTCTCCCTCCTGGGAAACACCTGGGAAGGCACCCAGGAAGCACCCTGGGAAACCAAGCCTGGGGAAAGTCAGAGAGGAACAGTCTCCCGCGGGGGCCCTGAGGGTGGCCGGCCATCGGCAGCACTGCGAGGGCCATGTGCCCTGCAGCCTAGGCCCGGAGCCAAGTCCTGGCTGTGGGACCTCTGCGCTGGCCAGGAATGATCTCTGTGGCTGCCTGTGGAATAGAGCTTTGTTCACCTACCCCTTGGGGTGGCATGTAAAACAAGGGCAGATAAATCAGATAATAATCAAGAGAAAGCAAGCTGTAGCTGGTTTGTCAAGAGGAGACCTTGGGCCACAGTCCTCACTGCCATTCATAGGTCACTGAAATCAGTGGAGTTGTGCCTGAAATTACACCACAGGCAATCTGGATCGTTTTATTTGGGCTGGGGGAAGCTACTGAACAGTAACAACACAGGGGAAAATTGCCTGATATTAAATTTTGTTAAAATCTCTACCTTGGACTGGGTTCTCTACAGGTTCTAAACCATCAGTGGTGCCTGAGACCACTGAAGGGGTTTGGGTGGTAGCAGGGAGAAGCCAGGCAAAAATCAGTATCTTCAGCTGAGTTTTTCTGAATATTCCTTCATTCCTAAGAACTGCAAACAGACAGGAGGAGTTTGAACTTCCTGAGATCGTTCGGAGAGTGAAACGAACATTTATGGGTGCACAGTGGTTGTGCTCATGATGGAACCAGACACGGAGTGACAAATCCTGCATGGCATCCATGCGTAGAGCATCAGGGAAAGATTAGTTGTGGCTGGACCACTGACTACCTGAAGAAAATTCCCCGTCTGTCTTCATTAATTTCTGAAATGCAGAGGAGAGTCTTAGCTGCAAAAAATTTAATTTTAGGAATGATCAAATCATAGGAGCTGTGATTTGGCCCATTGTAAGTAACAGTGACCTCCTGAAAAAAATTGAAAGCTGAAAATCAAATTAAAAAGCTGGGAAGCGGCAGCTCATGTCTTCTCACAAAAATATTGTTCTAAAGCAATACTTTCCACCAATGATAATGACTAGAGTTATTTTAGGTGATCTTTTAAAGATCATTTACCTATTTTGAATGGTCCGATGTTATAAAAAATGCAACAGTGGAAAGAAGCATTGGATATTCTTTCTGGGTTACACTGAAATTAAAGCTCTGGATTTTGGAACAGTGGCACAAGGTAATTAATGCACATGCTGTTGGCACCATATTCTTTGTATATATTTCTGAACTGAAAAGAGGCACTGAAAAATACATGCCAGGCAGTTACAGGTTAAGGATCATTTACATAAATTAGCAAATTTGCAAATGAATTCATCTAGTGAAAAGTAAGACACGGGACACTGCATTTTAATAATTGACATTCCACATGAAATGCAATGTTCTTGAGGAGAAAATTGAGCTCCAGGTTGCTATTAGAACCAGCGGAGCAGCAAGAGCTGGAAAGAAATGCCATCTCATATTATGCGAGTTACTGCTCCTGCATAACAACTATCTTCTATCCTGATAGAATTTATTTCGATAAAACTAGTTCTAGGATTTTTACAGAAGAAAAATCCAGCCATCAACAACACTGGGCAGGAAACGAAAATACAAGAAATTTTTGTGATCTCATTCTAACAGTCAGCTAGTAATTCATTATGCTCTAATCTTGGCAGCCAAATCTCCTTACTTTTCAGTTATACCAAGTAGTTACAAGCTTACCTCAAAGTATGCAACACTGACAGAAAATTATAAATTATCTAATTTTTTAGTTCCCTGTCACAACATAGGTTAAATTGCAAAATAAAGATAAGTGATCCACTTAGCTGCTTCCTGCTGTCCTGATCAGTTTAAGAACACATTATGTTACAA
This sequence comes from Eurypyga helias, assembly GCF_000690775.1. Taxonomy (NCBI): domain Eukaryota; kingdom Metazoa; phylum Chordata; class Aves; order Eurypygiformes; family Eurypygidae; genus Eurypyga; species Eurypyga helias. Next base: position 25,140 of record NW_010231182.1, read on the forward strand.
ATATTGTTCTTGATACGAAAGGTAATGACTTTCATAAGGTGCTAGTCAGTCATTCAAAGTCACAATACTTTCATTGTATGCCATAAATACAGATTAGATGCTCAGAGAAAGCTGAAAGCAAATCTGTCCCTAGTAATGTTTCTTAGTATAATTTAAAGATTAACCTAAAGTGAACCAAATAATTCTCTCAGTGATACACTTTTTCCAAGATCACATAGACTAGGTGTGTCATTTCAGTGAAGGTCAGTAAAATTTCTCCTCTTGTAATATTCCTAAATACTGATAAAAGACTCTTTGTCTTTAATATGACTAAAACTCTGACATAGGGGGTACTGCCTTAAACGTCCTGAACTGAAAAGATAAAGCAACAAACTACTGCTCCCTGCATAGAATGTTTGACATTTGGTTGTCCTAACATCCTTTTTTCTTCTGTTGTTATACAATTTATTGCAGCAACAGGGACAAGCTGACTGATTTCTCTTCCCCTTCATTTCTTTTCCTTGTTTTAGGAACCTGAGGCATTTTAATTCCTGAATAGGTTGAAAAGTCCCTTCAAATGAATCAGCTGCATTACTAAGATTTATTTTATTAAATGATTCAGCTGTTGGAAATACAGACAACAAGACTTTTGTCTACACTGAGCTCAGGCTCAATAAATGGGTAGTCTGACATCCTTTTTCTTCAGCACTTTGATGCACCCTGCGGTGCATACATACATACAGGTAGAGCAAGTACATTTACAGATTGCCGTGATGCCCTGAAAAGCGAAACTCGCTGCCCTCAGTGGCACAGGAGCAAATTTCTGTAACTCGCATGCCCTTTGGTACGAGGTCTCACAGAGAAGTATTCTCCTGTACAGATTACCAGGCTGAAGAACGCAAGCTTCCATTTCTAACTTCATTCTTCATGACACAAAAATAACTGTCACATATTAATGAGGACAGTCACGTGGCAGAATTATTTTACAGTAAAGAAGAAAGAAAGCAGGTCTTGAACTTTTTGCCCAACTCAGAATATTCTTTCCCTGCCAAAGCAGCACTGTACGTAGTACCCTGCGCTGTATCCCATGCAGAGTAGTCAGTAGGCTTTGCAAGAGTCCATAGCTTCACCAAAATAAGCCTTTACCTTTAAGAGTGCAGTAACAGTGTGAATGCCTTTTCACCAGGGTGTCACTGATGGATCTGAGCAGCTTTTCATGTATGCGTGCTGCAAACTCTTTATATTTTTACATTCTAATAACAGTGAACAGCATAAATTATCTCTAATTCTTGATTCTGCGAGGAAGCAGCCATCTGGTCTAATACCACTGTGACAGTGATATAAGACTGAACACTCTGTGCTTGGTCTGCTGCACAGAAAAGGACAATAGGACATATTTTAAAATGTCAGGATACATCAGAACCATATTCAGGAAAGTTTGCATTTATGAAAATTGATAGTATTGGAGATATATCATGATGCAGATCTAATCACGGCTGCTGGTATGGTGAATTAAATTAAGAACTGATTTGAATTTTTCTAATTAAAGATGTGTTATTCTTTCCCTCCTCATGTTTTCTCTTTCAGTAAAAGAAGCTTATTAAACAATTTTGAGGAAAGGTCTGTGATTCAAAGGGTTAAAGCTTTAGCAAAACCAACCCTGGTGTCAGTGGTAGTTCGACTGTCTCAGTGCAGTATTCTGCGGGCATTTGTTTGTATTCCAAAATCATCGCTGATGTTTGCATAATTGTTATTGTCTGAACAGGATGGACTCGACAGACTCAGGTACTGCAGGGTAGGCTGGCATGTAGGCACAGCAGCTTAGCAGAGCTAAGCAGAGCTCTACAAGGTGTTCCATGTGCTCTTTCCAGCCCTAGAGAGCTCTCTCATCTGCCTGCTTTCGGTGCCTAAAATACCTGCACTGGAAATAAAGGAAGGGTCAAAAGAAAAAGAACTTTGATTTATGAGGGACTAAGCTAGCATGAGTTAGATCAAAACCTATCAGCTCATGGTTTGCCCCAACAAATTAACTTCGGCTTTACCGTAGTGCTTAGTTATGTCAGTAGCTTGTTTATGTAACTTCTCGTTTAAAGTTTTTTTTAATAATGCCACATATTTTTCAAGACTTCAAGACATCAGGAACTTAAGAGTATCATTTATACATGTCACATAGGATGTATTTCCATCATTAGCCTTAATGGCTTTAAGAAACTTACTGTATTATTTAAAAAATAAACATGAAATAGTTCTTTTCACAGTGGGAATAGTATCACAGAATCATAGAATG
>NW_010231183.1:0-6140 GCF_000690775.1 Eurypyga helias
CCATTCTATGATTCTATGATTGTCTAGACAATACACTTAGCTGTGTGTATGAAGAAAGCAAATATTTAAGAACATCATACCCTACTGAAATACCTCATTTCACAGACTTTTCTGACATTATGATAAGACCTTGTATATTTTTCTTATTCTATAACTGTTAGAAAATGCAGACTATTAGATATATCCTGAGATCTTCCCTTTCATTATTTAGTAAGCTTCTTGATCTCCTCCACAAAGAGCTGCTGCAGATACTCCATACTATACAAACATTACCTGAATTACCTGAAAAGTCTTCTTCCTTTTTAAATCTAAAATTTAATTTTGGATTACATGATTTAAATTAAGTCAATATTGACTGTGTGCATAACCACCTTGTTAATCTAGCTGAGATGGATTAATAGCGACATGCATCTTCAACTTGGTCATACTAGTCAGTTAACAATACATTTTTAACATATTTAGATTGTACGAAGATGATAATTTTGGATGTTCAGATGATGCTCTACAACTAGTTTCTTTCGGAGTCAGGAAAGAAAAGCATATTCCACAGCTACAAGAAGTCCAGATTTCAGACCAGGTATCTACTATATATCTGCTGGGAGAATTTCAGTAAGACAATTGCTTGTGTGTTTAAGTATTAATGTCTTAAATAGGATTAAAAGTCCCATCTTGCAGGTGTGCTACCATGATGCACTAATAAGTATAATGGGTTCATTCATGCATTTCAGCTGTTCAGATTCTACCAAGTCAGAAGGCAATATTGCCTATTATTAATACAGAATCATATTATGGTTTGGGTTGGAAGGGACATTCAAAGGCCATCCAGTCGCACCCCATGCAATGAGCAAGAACATCTTCAACTAGACCATGTTGCTCAGAGCCCTGTACAGCCTGACCTGGAATGTTTCCATGGACGTTGCACTTACCACCTCTCTGGGCAACCTGTGACAGTGTTTCACTATCCTCACCATAAAAAAATTCTTCCTTATACCTAGTCTCAATGTACCCTCCTTTAGTTTAAAACCATTACCTCTTGCCCTACCACTACAGGCCCTGTTGAAAGGTCTGTCCTCATCTTTCTTATAAGCTCCCTTTAAATACTGGAAGGCTCTTCATTTACAAAACAAAGTAAAAATAATCAAAGAAACATAAGAAAATAAACGAGCTCCGTGTATAATGATCATATTACAACTGAAATGCTATAATTGTTGAAAAGATAGGTCTATGGTGTTTCATATCTCCTAGCTGATTGAAGTCACCAAGGAATGCATGATTCCATAGCTACTGTTTCCATAAATAAGCAAGCTAAAAAAACCCTCAAGCAATTCTTCCCCTGTAACAACGTAGTGCTTAAACACAGGTCCAACTTGCTGTTCTATCAAAAGAAAAACTAAAGTATAAAATAAGCCAAAAATGAGCATGATGGAAGCAGAGAACTTATAAAACTTACTGGCTTTGCACACGAAAAGTTGAGGCGGTGGCAAGGAATATATAACCCATAAAATAATCTGAGTAAAATGCAGTGCCTGAATTTTGACTCAGATTTGTTCAAATACCCTGTTGTAGACATTTTCCAGACAACTAAGAAGGAAGCCAAAACAAGGATTCCCAATTTTCCATAGTTTGCTGGGCTTGGTCAGGATTTAACTCTTGATTCTGGAATTTGTACTGTAGGCCTGAATTCCCCACATTATTCTCATATTTAACATCCGCCTTCGACATACAACCCATGAAGTTATATGCCTTAGTTCTGAAAACGCTATCTCACATAACTACTGCTGTCCAGCCTTGACTGTTTCCCAGGCCTTTTAACAATTCACACTTCACCTCGAGAGCCACACAAACTGGAGAGTAGATAAACCTACTAAATAAATTGTTTTGCCTGGAGTTTTTCAATGCCATTATTCTGTTTACACTGCAAGAGCATACAGATCACTTGAAGACACTTTTCTTTATATGCTAAGTTGCCTTCTGTGTCACACATTCAGATACTCTGAATCCTCACTTCACCTGGCTACCACAGGTAATTACAGTCCGAGATACTTAAGATGGACCTCTGAGTAGAGAATGATGGCATCCTCTTGTCTTCAGGTTCCTCTCATGAGAGCCTGATAAACCTCTACAGACAGGGAGAAACTTCTCCCAGGGCACTTTATTTAGCTGAAGTCTCCCTTCATAAGCTAATTATTTCAGAAACCACTGTATAGGCCAATCCATTAAAATAGCCTACTTTCCACTGGAATTCCAGTGTAATATAAAAATAATAAAACAGATAAAGCAAAAGAATCGTGCTTCTAAAACACCATCACAGTTTGACAAAGAGGTATGAAAATTATTCACCGTCCCCTAAGCTATTCATGCATTCTCAAATCCTCAGAGTCACTATGATACTGAACAATTCCAGTAGTGCAGAACATAGGTGAGGAACAAGCTAGCAAGAGTGAGCAAATGCATATAAATAGATTTTTGCAGTTGGCTGTGGGTATCAAGAGCTTAGAAGTATCTATTAATACTGACAGGCACAGGATAGATACACATTGCACTGTTAAAATTTTACACAATAAAGGGAGTGGGGGAGTTCTGGCTAAGACGCTGGAATTTTTCATAAGCTTAGATATTTGCTCTGAGATTATAATCACTGTTCAAGTGATAGGCTTGTTTACAAACCTGCACTTGAAGAAATGCAATAACTCGTAAGCTATATTGTGAACCGCATGACTCCTAACCTATGTAGTCCAATGGATGAAAGACCTGAGACGACCTCCTCAGAACTTACAATTACAACAAGGTATGGTATGTTAAGCCTAACGCTTACACAGTGAACCCTTCTCATTGTAAAAGTGCCAAAGTGAGAGATTATTGCCCGTGTGCTTCAGAGCTTCTCCTCCATGCAATTTCAGCAAGAACAATGGCACAGAGTGAATTCAGGCAGCGTATTATCAGGGCCTGCCACACAGTGTTTTCAGAAAAGCTAAGAAATCTAAAGCTGGGCTGTTTACTTTGCAGAGAGATGAGTGGTCACAGATTATAAATAATAAATACCATTTATTCATCCTAATTCAAATACAAATATTCTGCACATGTAAGTGTTTGGATTCTCCTATCGGCTTCTGGATTGCAAGATATATCTCCTAACAAAGAAAGCCTAAAAACACCAATATTCTTCCTTTTAGACTATCTGTGCCTCACTCACTCCTAATTTATTTTTTTATCTGAAAGAACTGGGATACATAGAAATAGCTGTGAACCAAAACTGCTTATTAGGAAGTTTTTGTCTCAATTTAGTCCTTAAAGTGAGCCAATTACATTTGTGGTTATGCAACCATCAAAGAAAACACAGATTAAATACACTTTTTTGCCAACATATAAATTAGGTCTAAAACATTCCAAAGAGAAATTGTATCACTAATTACTACTCCAAAAAGATGAACAAGCAGGAAGTGCCACAGTTGGCTCCAGAAAAAATGTCCTGTTACTATACTCAGAAAGCAATACCTACAAAACCAACAGAAGGAAACATTGATATCTGCAATCCTACAATGTCGTTATTTTTTTCTTGCCATAGTTTTTACAGTAATTCTTAGGAGTAATACTAATTCTTCCTCTGTCACTTTCCTCTCTCACAAACAACAACAGATCCATATTGTGGTCTTACCCCACTGACTTCCTATACTGTTAAGTGTTTCCTCATAGTACTGATTTTTAGTTCCCTAATTCACCTCTGTATGATTTAACAGCTGTGTATGATCCATATTATAAAAGGTCTGCTATCATAAATCCGACTGTATGCAGTACTTCAAGATGCAGCTAGACATAAAATCTTCTCCTGATCAGCAAAGGAAGTTGCTTACTTTCTACGATACTCTGCCGCCCACTCAAACTTCATTGCGGTCTCCATCATGAGGCTACCCTCTACAAGTATCAGACAGGGTTGCAAGTTTCATTAGTTCCTACACTATGAGACAACTCCCAAGAGGTCAACTAATGTGAATTGCATTAAACTACATCTGACAACTATTATTTTTTGACAGGATAGAACTAGTTTTCATAACTATCAGGCGATTTAGGCAGATGCTTATTTAAAATAGCATTATAAATAGTGTAGTTATAACTAATTTAGATTTAGCATCATTCATCTTACTCCGGGGAATTAGTATTTTTTTCTGAAAATGCAATGAATTAGTTGGCTACTGCTCACTCTGTATTCAAACACTGATTGCAATTTCTTACTTGGATTACAAGACTTCAGGAAATCACAGAAAACTACCATTGGGCCTTTGCATAAATTCACTGTCTATTCATTGTATCGTTACTGCCTTCCCTAAGAAAAATGTTATGGACAGTCTGGTACTATTTATACCACTAATTTAGAGACCATTAAAAGAATCTGCCCTTAAAATTGTGCTGTTAAATGCAGAAACTGCCTTTATTACTCTACTACTTATAGGCTTGCACTATCACGGTACAAATATAAACCTTTATTTGGTATTTCTAAAACCTATTTTTCAAAGATACCTTTTCAGAGAAGAGAAAAATATGGCATACTGTCAGCAGAGAGAGGGATACAAGGAGGAAGGGAACAGAGGATCAACAGGAGGCATAATGCCTACAAGGCACCTCAGGAAGAAGTATCAGTTATGACAGAGTGCAGGTATATCACAGAGAAAAAAAAAGCTAAGACCTGGTATTTCACCTCATGTGCCTGCACACCCATGTAAGTTGTCTAAATGAGGCAGGGAAACCCTGAGGAGAAGTAAACAAACAAAGAATACACAAGTGATATAAGAAAGCAAGTAGTATGTGGGAGTTTACATATTCTCTAGAATTTTAATATTTTCCATAGGAATAACTAATGGAGAGAAATTTTATTTTCCCCAGATTGTCTTAAGGCAGAGAATGTTCACAATGACCAAGACCTAAAACTGTAGAACAAGAAGGGGTTGTCCTTCAAATGATTCAGCACTCTGTGTCACACTGATTTTCTAAAATAGGTACGTGCAATTTGTAGACACTGAGGATGATTAAGCTAGTTATTTTTAATTTTGAACTTCCATTCCTGGCATTTTTGTTACTCAGTAGAAAAGGCAGTAAAACAACTAATGTACTTCAAGAAGGAATGTTTTTATTCTTATATTTAAGACAACAAGAGCAGTTAAGTCATGACACTCGCTTTGCACGAGACATGCTGACTATCTGTACTGAACGAGGTTACAAATCCGGTAGTACCGAAAGCCAGCTGATCCCTACAGATGTGGTTATATCCTGATATGTAAGTTTGCTTTCTTTGCAGAAAACAGCATGTTCCAAGACATTCTAAGTAACAGGTTGGTCAGAAAAAGGCAGATAAATGTACAAGTCCAGATGATGAGCAAAACTTGGAAGGTCACTGACTTGAAAAAGGAAGAGAACTTATTCTATACACTATGATTCTTCTCACCCTAATCTATATTTTATGATTCTTCTCATGCCAACTTATTTTAAGTGAAGCCTAGCAAGTTCTTGATATATACAGATCTATGTTACATTATAGAATCTTCCACTGTTTTGATTAAAACAATTTGAAAATTGTGCACTAAAATTTTGAAAGGCTGAAGAATTGTTTCAAGTGCCATAATTGCTGCAATTCAGATGTAATTCAAAAGTTTAAGAGTTAATCATTGTTTTCTGCTTCTGCTTAGAATATTTCCAATATGAAGAATGAGAGTTCACCTCTTTCTAAGAAATGCAAATTCATGTTGAAATCTAATGCTGACATCACTTGCCTTTTCAATTGAACCATCTGCAGTAGCCATCACATGTACAGACAGTTTATTTTTTGAATGAAATCTGATCTTTTAGTCCTGCCAAGCCAGTATTTCTTACGAAATTTGCTTTGTGCCTGCACCTGTGTAGCACAACTGCAAGGAAGACATTTAGTCAATCTGCAAAAATATAAAGGCTGGCTTCAAAGTAGGCCTGGAGATGAAGGCTCAGTAACATGCAGAAAATGTCACACAGTTTTGCTAGTTGTCTTTTAGAGACAACAACTAACAGCAAAATAAGCAGGCCATCTCTGTGTACTCTGAGAAAACTGCAGTCTTATTATTTTAATTGCTGGTATTTTGAAATAAGCATGAACTTGTGCTGGATTCAGCCAGGAA
>NW_010231184.1:0-2727 GCF_000690775.1 Eurypyga helias
CGCTCGCCCCAGCCCCTCTTCCCAGCCTGCAGCCGGCATTGTTCGCCTCTATTTACTGCTGCGGCTCTCGGCGTAATGAAAACCAGAGGGGAGGAGGCTGCTCCCAGGCTCCCCCCGCCCCCCCGGGCTCCCCATCGCCGGTTCACCCCCTTCCTGCGAGAGGAGAAGCGAGGGGATGCGGAGAAGATGAGGGAGGGGGGTAAAACGCAATTTAAATAACCCCATCCATCCCATCAGAGCGAGCAGAGACACTTCTGCGACCCTCAACACGCTACACAGCCATTATTACCGGCGTCCTTAGTGCCGCGAGGAGCGGTACCAGTTAGCTAGCGGCGTCCTTAGTGACGCGAGGAGCGGTACCCAGTTAGCTAGCGGCGTCCTTAGTGCCGCGAGGAGCGGTACCAGTTAGCTAGCGGCGTCCTTAGTGCCGCGAGGAGCGGTACCAGTTAGCTAGCGGCGTCCTTAGTGCCGCGAGGAGCGGTACCAGTTAGCTAGCGGCGTCCTTAGTGCCGCGAGGAGCGGTACCAGTTAGCTAGCGGCGTCCTTAGTGCCGCGAGGAGCGGTACCAGTTAGCTACCGGCGTCGTTAGTATTATTAGTAGTAGTAATATTAGTGGGTTTTTTTAAACACACAGCCCCACAGAGCAAGCACCCAAGGCAGCATGGGGATGGAGGGCCACTTGCTTTCCACCCCCACTAGTGCCTTCCCCTGCTTCATCCCTTTTCATGGACTCATCCAACTCTCCTCTTAAATTCGGGTAAGGATCCATCAATGGTTATTGGGTCCGTAACAACACCACCCATGAACGCTGGTAATGAAAGCTCTGCGAATGATTTTACACGAAAAACGGGGATAGCAGCAAGTCGCCCTAGCTGACACGCTCCAGTGAGCTTTGAGTACGCCTGCCCCAGGTGACATTTCAGCAGAGGAAGGGACAGGGGACTTTCTCGGCGTTTTCCGGGGCACCGCCGTCCCTCCCCAGACCCAGGCAGCTGGGCGGATGCTCAGCAGGGCAGCCGTGAACCAGCAGCCTGGCACACAAGGAGCGGGGATTCACGTGCATGGCACGGCTTCCAGCCACGGGGAAGCCACCAGCAGCAAGGTCCGGAGGGACGAGGACGCGCGGAGCACGGTGAATGTCTTTCCAAGGAAAGGGCAGTCGATGGCCAGGCCTGCGGGGGGGTGAGCTGGGATGCAGTAGGGACCATAAACCAGAGGAAACACTCAGCATAGCTTCACACTACTATGTTGTGTGACGTTTTTCCTCATTCCTCCACTTTCTCAACCAGCACAAACTACTGGAAGTAGCGCGGTCTTGGGGGTAGGGGACGCCAGAAGCCTCTCCGCTCCCCACAGGCACAGGGAACTCCAGCATTATCCGCTGGCCATGGAGAAGTACACGGCCCTCACGGGACGAGGACTGTGACGCGTGGTGGTTCTCCGGAGCAGCTTACAAAAAGCCTTTTTGTGCAAAGGAACAGGCGCTCTTCCCCCTGCCTACTGCCTCAAATCGCTCGGTATCTCTGCTGACACCACCCGACCGTGCCCTGGATCGCTCACAACCACGGGATTAAAGACAGGGAGAGGCCCTTGGTACCTCTTTTCAGCATGCTCCCAGATCCTCCTCCTCCATAACCACGAGGGAGGCCGCCAGCACACCCAGTCACACCAGCACAGGAAGGTCCCGGGCACAGGCACTTCGGGTCTTCCTCCACGGCTTCACCAGCACAAACGCCCTGAGGTTACAGGTCCTCCTGCCAAGGACAAGGACACTCGTAACGTGGTCACACAGCTCCACATTGTTCATAAAAACCTGTGCCTGGACAGACTAAAAAAAAAAAATGTCTCCACAGACCCAATTTCACGTGATCTCCCATTAAATGACAATTCTGACAGCTCAGCTCCTCACGCAGGGGCGTTCGGGAGGCCGCGGGGCGTAACCAGCATGCTACGTCCTCCAAGCAGCACATCTCGGAGTCCAAGCAACTTACCCCTCCCCAGAGGAAGGCGGGGGCTGGCGACTCAGCAGATGACTCAAGGAGACTTGGCAGGGGCCAACGACCCCCCCGGCAGTGATTCACGAGATGCACTGAGTCGCATACAGGTAGAGGAGCCAACGCAGTTTTGGGAAAACGAGCCGGAGACTTCCGTTTGCGCGACGAAGAGACGTTTGAAGTAGCTTCTGGTAAACCTAGAAAGCAACAGGGCTGTTATGTAGTACACGGGCTCATGAATAAAAGCGAGATTGCATTTAAAAAAACCCTTCTCCCCATCGAGACCTCTTACAACGGTCCTCATCGCCGTGGAATTTGAGTGCCTTCCAGAAGTGTATTCATCAACATGGTTTTCATTTGTCATGCGGAGTTGTTCACCCTCCCGCAGGCTCTGATTTGGCCTGGAGAATTCTGTTTATCTGCTGATGGAGGGAGAAAAATATTAATAAAAATTTGACTTTCAAACCTTGCTTGTGTGAAAGGATTGTGTCTTTTCCATTTACAGCAGTTCAGCTGAATTCCTTCCCAAGCCTACACGGAGCACATCCTGTGACTTCATGGTACACTGTTAAGCTTCAGTGAAGTACAGTCTCCCAGCTAATAAATGCAGCACAAACGAAGCAATATATTACGATCTTCTTTTACTACCTGTTGGAGTGAGCCCAGAGGAGGCCACGGAGATGCTCCAAGGGCTGGAGCCCCTCTGCCATGGGGACCGGCTGGGGGGGGGGGG
>NW_010231184.1:2816-9947 GCF_000690775.1 Eurypyga helias
TCTGTAGTGACAGGACAAGGGGTAATGGGTTTAAATTGAAAGTGGGGAGGTTTAGATTGGATATCAGGAAGAAGTTCTTCTCTGAGAGGGTGGTGAGGCACTGGAACAGGTTGTCCATAGAAGCTGTGGATGCCCCATCCCTGGAAGTGTTCAAGGCCAGGCTGGATGAATCTTGGAGCAACCTGGTCTAGTGGAAGGTGTCCCTGCCCATGGCAGGGGGTGGGACTGAGTGTGCTTTAAGGTCCCTTCCAGCCCAAACCATTCTGTGAACCCATGATACTAGATTAAAGTTTGATCTGGGCTAACGAGCAGCCAGCCAGAAGGTATTTTTTTCATTAGGGTGTTGTTTCAAGAAAAGTGAATTACAAACCAGGATGCTCATGGACAAGCAGAAACTTTTAGCTTACCTGCTTTTGCATGGGGCAAATCTCCTTCTTCAATCTCCTCCCCTTCAGGGAAGCTGTTCTCCACAAGTCCACCACTCCAGACCACGTCACATCTAGCAAGATGTACAGTAACACCACCATGTTCTCTGGGGAACTTCCCTTTTCCAAGGAAGTCATGCACTTCAGTTTTTCTTTTACATCATCCTTAAAACTGGTTTCCATAGCGATCTTTCCAGGATGAGAGAACATCACCCAAACAACATCCACTGATTCCCATCACTGCCTGATGCAGCAGAGCTCTAACTTGAGAATGGTTCTCCACAGAAAGAACTCCGAAAAGATCCACAAGGAGCAGATGACTTAGGATGTTATTATAAAAGGTCCATTAAGCTGGAATTTCCAGCACAAGAGGTATAACTAGTGGAAATAGTCAAGAAAAAGGAAAAGGAAGGTGTTCCTGAAGGGCAAACAAGCCTCTTACTTTAAAATAAGGAATCTTTACTTTTATATAAGGTGACTTTTTACACCTCTTAATAATTATCAACAGTGCAGGATGGGCATGGCAAATGTTGATCAAAGAATGTTCCCGATTAACTAATAACAAAAGGGTTAAAAAAAAACCAACATAGTTCTACCCTCTTTAAACTTCCAAAGATTCGCAGAACTCACCCTAAAAGTCTTTGCATAGCAGTGGATTAAGAAGAGATGACTCCACTCTAGAATCAACACGAGAGAAACATCATTTCCTGAGGCTTTTGGAAAGAAGATCTGCATGTTGGAACCAGTGACTCCAAATGTCAACAGCCCCCTTCCATAGAAGTATAAGCATCGCATGCTCTGCAGCCAACTCAAACTTTATCTGACCTGATGGCAAGATGGAACGGTCGTGGGAGGGGTGTGGGTCTGCTTCACCATCATTCCTCGTGAAGGAATCAAGAGAAGGGCGAGGGTAACGGAGTGGGAGGACACGGCTGTGGAGGAGATCTGCCTCCTTTAAACCTGGGACCTCATTTTCAGAAGGTCTGGGAAGGTGCAGCTCCTCCCAATTTCATTCAGAATTACAGGTACTCACTCCTCCGGGGAGAAAAATCAGACAATATCATACTGTGTCTCTACAAAACTTTTTTTCCCTTGTGTGCAAAGCAAAGTGAACATTTGCTTTACAGCATTTCAGAAAGTGGAGCCTGAACTCTTCATGCTGCCCAGGAGCAGAATAAAACACAATCACGGAACAGTTTGGGTTGGAAGGGACTCTTAAAGGTCCATCTTCCCTGCAACTTCCAGGTGCACTACAGACATTTAAATAAAAACAACCATTGGCTGTATTATCAGACTGTAAGAAGACTTCCAATCATCCTCAGAGGCATCAGCAGAGCCCTTAAGCTCTCCATTTTCATCAGCTGAAAGCTTAACAAGCATATTTAAGAAGCTAACTGACTTCAAGCAAGCACCCAGTGCAGGAAAGATCTTGTCATGACTCCAGCACAGCTGAATCTCTTGTTGGAAGGAAAAAGTCTATTCCTATGTGCATCAGAGGATCGCAGGATAAATCTCAGTGCAACCAAGTTTTAGCACCTTCTGCTTCAGCAACATACCCAGCTGCTTTCTAGCCCCAGAAGAGCAAAAGCGAGGCAGCAACTCGCATCCCGACTGACCCCAAGGGCAGAACAGTGGAAGAAGCAAATAGGTAAAAACAAATTTTGAAAAGTGGACAGGTCTGAAGTGATAAACCATTCTCTGAGCTGATTTATTGCAGGCAAGGGATACTGTAATATTTTTAATCTGCACTTTCAACTTCAGATTTCTGAGATCAGATCAAACACAGCCTTCTGACATATCAGACCATGGTTTTGTGGTGGTTGGGTTTTTTGTCTGCAGTTCCAATCAGAAGACTACACCCACATAAATGTAAACCTTTCACCCGTGTATGCGACTCGGGGGTAGGATGTAACAGCTGCTTTAACAGCGTGGGGTACCACCAGCACAGGCAGTTTGAAAAACACTATGCCAAATCACTGTAGAGTGAGATTCAGTGGAGTTCCACTGCCCTTCATGGAATCACAGAATCCTTGAGGTTGGAAAAGACCTTTAAGACCATTCAGTCCAATCGTTCCCCCGGCACGGCCAAGCCCAGCACTAACCCATGTCCCTGAGCACCTCATCCACACGGCTCTTCAATCCCTCCTGGGATGGGGACTCCCCCCCCTCCCTGGGCAGCCCCTTCCAATGCCTGACAGCCCTTTCCAGGAAGGAATCCCCCTAATATCCAACCTAAACCTCCCCTGGCACAGCTTGAGGCCGTTTCCTCTTGTCCCATCGCTTGTCCCTTGGGAGAAGAGACTGACCCCCCCCCCCCTCCACCCACCTGTCAGGCAATTGTAGGGAGAGATAAGGTCTCCCTGAGCCTCCCCTTCTCCAGCCTGAACGCCCCAGCTCCCTCAGCCGCTCCTCACAGGAACTGTGCTCCAGACCCTTCCCCAGCTCCGTTCCCTTCTCTGCCCTTCAAAGGAATTGCGTTATTTCCCATCATGTGAAGATGCGAATCATGCCATCCCAGCGGGAACTCCAGGGGTAACTAGCAGCGCTGGGCTGTAACCAGCACGGGACGGCTCAGCCAAGAGGTGAAACTAGAAGTTCTACTGAATTCTTAGTAAACACAAAAGCTCAAGAGGTCTCAGAGTTGTGCCTCACCCTCTGCAGAATCGCATGTACCATCACAGCTGTTCCTTCAACCGAATCACTGTCTTCAGTACAGAAAAGAAACTGCTTTCTGCCCCCAGTTAGTTTCCCTCCAATGCCTTTTCCTGTTCATACACCACATGACCTGTATTGTGACAAGCAAACAGAACTGAGACTCAAGGCTTCTATTACCAAGAACCACAATCCTTGTTCTTTCATCTTTTGTCTTTGTGATGCTAGCAAAGTGTATAACCAAGCCTGCCAGCATGCAAGCATCTAATAAGGGGCCTCTCTTGGGCAAGGCTTAAAAATTCCCAACATCACAAATTCCTCTGGTTAGGCTCGCTGCTTCATACCAAGAGACAGCAAACCAAGCCAAAGGTCTGAGAAGTCATGACTCCTTCGCTCCCTTGGGTGCTACAACATCCAATTTAAACAACCGCTACGGTTACCTTCTAAGTCCTGAAACTCTTTGTTGGGTCAAGTGAGTGGCGATTACAGCCCAGCTTCTTCAGATGTTGTCCATACAGACAGCGAAGATACATTTCATGACTGCTGCAACAGTTACTATAAACTGACATTATTTATTTAAGGGTTTTTCAGTACAAAACATTATAAGTTCTCTATTCAGATAAGAAATAATTAAAAAAATCATTGTTAAACCAATTTAAAATAAATATATAAAACTGCTATTCCAACCAGGTAGTTACAAGCCAAGTGCTTCCAAACTACGTTTACTTTGGAAGTGTGTCACAGCACGACAAAACCCAGCCATTTATTCAGAACCCTGTCTTTCATATTAAATCACTGATTCTTTACACCACCACGGCTGTATTAGTATAAAAAAAGACACGACTGAATACCAAAAGTCATACGCTGCACAAATATTTACTGCATTATCTTTTTCACATCACAGTCTCCTTTATGCTGCACAACACGCCTTCGCATGAAGAAGAGATTGTTATCACTTCCAAGGCTCCTTCCTCCCCAAGACACGGTTGGTGATTTTCTGCAAGATAAAAAAAACCCAGAAATTAGTGTTATTCCTCTAAAAATCAAGAACACTAAGCATGAAGATACTGTTAAGTTTTCTGAAGAGAATAACAAGGGGTAACACAACACCAAGAAATGGCTATTTACACCTTTCAGGATAGCTAAAGCGGCCTAGTTGTTTCTCACTCCCTGGTATGAAAACACCAGGATATCCCCGTGCTGGCTGCTGTGGAAGTGATCAAGAACAAGTCTGAAGAGTCAGAATACATCCTAACATTAGCTGACAGACGCTTTCCCTAAGTAGCCATGAAGGATGATGTCTCTCCCTTCGGCTTCAGAACACAAACTTCTGGGAGCCATGTGTTCCCCAGTTTGCAGTACAGCTATAAAAGGACAGGAAAACCAGAAGAATTACAGAGAAGAGTAAAAAGCACAGTGGAGAGCATAGAAAGTGTTTTCTACAACACAAAAAATAATTTTATTTATTATGAACTGTGACTCTTCACTAAAGTGGGAGGGATGAACCATGATTGAACGGGAAGAGATGGAAGTCTGTATAGTCTACTCAAAGCCCCTGAGACATAAATCACACCAGACCGTGAGAGCGTCTGCAAGGAGGGCTGCTAGCACTGGCTGTGACAGCATTCCTCCCCAGGCTCCTGCTAGCATGACCCACTCCTCTGGTGAGGGACAATCCAAGTAATTAAACACCACCTCGTGTTGCAAGCTCGGCTGGCAGTGCACTGACATTCTAGAACATGGAATTTATATTATGCAGCTCTATCACAGGATGGTTTGGGTGGGAAGGGACCTTAAAGCCCACCTAGTCCCACCCCCTGCCATGGGCAGGGACACCTTCCACTAGCCCAGGTTGCTCAGAGCCTCATCCAGCCTGGCTTTGGACACTACCAGGGTTGGGGCATCCACAGCTTCTCTGGGCAACCTGTCCCAGTGCCTCCCCACCCTCTGCAGGAAGAATTTCTTCCTGATATCCCATCTCAATCTCCCTCTTGCCATTTAACCCCATTACCCCTTGTCCTGTCACTCCCTGCCCTTGGGAAAAGTCCCCTCCAGCTTTCTTGTAGCCCCCGAGGCACTGGAAGGGGCTCTAAGGTCTCCCTGGAGCCTTCCCTTCTCCAGGCTGAACATCCCCAACTCTCCCAGCTCCTCTTCATAGATTTATACAGAAGGTGTATATAGAAGTGTACAACAAAGAGCAAGCTTTAGGTAACTCATGTATTACCAACAGCAGTGGGAAGGACACAGCCATTCCCTGACAAGACCTTTTGTATCACACTGATGAACACAAAACACAGCACGTGCCTGTAACACACGCACATACTGCATACAGTGCACACACCAATACAGAACATACTCTATGTACATAGATATGGAAAGAAGCAAAGCTGCTGACATGAATTTCAGTGTGAAATACATCAGGAAGCCTCATAGGGGCTCAAAACACTTCACACCACAACACCTCTGAACGGCCCTTTTGCAATCTAACAAGCCAACCCAGCTAGATGCTATCTCCCCTCTTTGCCCCATATCCAGGAAGCAACTACGAAACCCTAAAATGTTGCTGACAGGAGGGAAAACGTAGCCAAGGGGATGAAAGACAAACAACAGAAAAACACCCCATACTGTAAAGCAGCAAGCAAAGTGCAATTCCGTTTTACACCTCCAGAAGCATGTGCTTTTTCCTTTGGGGCAGTGACACCTTGTGGCCCCTGTCTTGTATAGGCTCTGAAGAACGTGTCCCATCCATAAATAAAACCATGTTTGACATTCCTGAATGCCAACATCTTTTTTCTGTTTGACGGGGTAGGGGGAAGTACATAAATTAATAACTCTGCTACCCAATTATGGAGGATGCTCCCTGTTTACAAACATGACAAACTCACTAAATCTAATAGAAAAGCTTCAGTAAGAGAATGAAATTGTATTTGATAAACTCATAGAATTCATTCTCACTTCACTGGGGTTGAAAGGGTTCTGATTTATGCTGCCATCAGATCAGCCATCTGTCTCGACTACAAAGTTTGCAAAAATTAAAAGGCATGCACCATTCCCTTATCTGACTAGTACAATTTTATGCTCTACTTGAACTTAAAAGTCCAAAAGCAAAGGGGTACTGGGACAGAACATCAGCCCACACCCCCGTGCAGCCCGTGATAAAAATAACTTTGCTATCTCCATAAAGTTAAGCATTTAATAGTTGGAAATTTAAGAATGTCTGTGCAACCCTCCCAGTGGCCTTCTAGCACACGAATTTTCATTTCAAAGTTATATGTACTTCCTCCTGAGGATCCCATCCTTACCCAGGGCTAACAAACCAGTTATTTCCTTCTCTCCATCTCCCACTCCTTTGCCCCACATTGCCACTGTAGCACAGACGTGCCTTAGGACAAGCCCTGACCAGCCCTTACTTCTCAGGCATCCTGTGTATTTTCACTCCTGCTTCACAATGGGCAAGCAAATGCTTCTTTCATACTGTAGGATAACCACTGGAGGTAATTCAAAATTTAAACTTATATTAATAACACAGCATTGTACGCACATTAAGGAAAGTTATTGAGGAGGCCTCCAGGGTGGTGTGCAGCTGGTTCACATGGAATCCCTTCCACAATGGTTCCCTAAGCAGCATAACCTGCAACCTGGGAAAGCACATGGAGGGTGGAACGGAGTGGAGACTCCTGGCCAGGCTCTATGACAACGGTGCAGAGGTGGGAATTCAGTGATACTTTGAACACTGACAAGTTGTACTTTTGCTACCCTGAGCCAACAGTCTGCCACCTTTTGATGAACTGCTGTCCTTGTGCGAACTTTGCTCATTATAATGTCATTATAACACCAAAACACACCTCCATTCCAAAGGCTACCCGCCTCCGAGGTGAGACCACTCCTCACTGAGCGTGCGCTCTGAGTTTTAGGTAACTTATACCTTTAAACAGAAGCGAGAAAACCTGACACCAATCCTAGCAAAGGTAGGTGTGACTACGGCCACTCGAGCTCCACCCTGAAGGTAAAAAACTATGTAAAAGTAGGCTAAGAAAGGGGGATGTTAGGGAAG